>NW_018397263.1:7268240-7272733 GCF_002168275.2 Theobroma umbraticum
ACATTTTCCATAGACACTTGAGTGAAATAGCAAATGGAGTTCTTATAACGGGTCATGTTCAGTGAACTTGTTCTTTAAATAGTACTTGCATGCTATCCTCAACCCATATACTTCAATCTATGAGATCGATTGCTTACTTTCGTAAATGGTTAATAGAGGGCTGTTACCATGTAAAGACTTCTAACTTAAAGATCCTCCAGCATTAGTTTGGATAAGATCAAGCTTATCCTTTAACTTGTTGAAAGTAGTAATAAAATAAAGCTTTCGAGCTAAATTTTCCAGCTCCCAATCTGATAGTTTGGAAATCTTTTGCGTAATATCTAAATCACTCTATTGCATCAAAGAATTATAATTATAGTGGCCACATCTGTTATGCCTCAAAGTAGTTAAATTTGAATTAACTTTAGTTGTCTACAAGCATGCTTCATTCCAGTTCATAAGCAAATAATTTTGTTTTATAGGAATTGTCATCAAATAATCACCAGAAGGAGCATAAATAGTGCAACATTTATCTTTGAACAACAACACATAATTATGTTCAAGAAATTGACCCACATTTAATAGATTTTGAGTAATTTTTGGTACTAAGAGAACCTTAGAGACGTACTTGGAGCCTATTGAAGTTTGTATAATGACCAACCTCTTTCTTGTTGCTTGCAAAAACACACGATTCCCTATCTTCACTCTTGAATGGTAATGATCATCAAGTTTAATGAATAAAAATTCATTTGAGGTTATGTGGTTGGAAGAACCATTGTCTAAGAGCGACTAGTTAGCATCAATGGCTTTTCTATCATTAGATTGCACCATGAATAAAACATTTTCTTCTAAAACATCAACTTTATCGACTAGTTCTTGTACTTTAGCTTGAGTCTCAATCTTATTCTTGCATACCATCAAAACATGTCCTAACTGGTTGTAACTTCTACTGTTTACATTAGATCTAAACTAACAGCTGGCTTCAGCATAACCCTTTCTTTTACAATGAGAATAGAGTTGCCCATTCCTTTCTTTTTGCTGGTTTCTATTCCCTAGTTGAACTGCATTCTTTTTCTCCTTTTTCTCATTTGAGTCCTTCCACATGCTTGACTCTCCCACTGGTTTCCCTTTCACCCTCACAAATAGGGCATTCTTGATGATGCTATCATTTCTTATAACTTTCCTTTGCTTAGCAACTTGGAAAGCATGGGCAACAACAAAGAGTGATAATGTGGAGAGTTCCTTTGATCTTACTAGAGACGCTATTGTTGACTTAAACCTCTCTGGTAAGGATACAAGAGCCTTTTGAAGACTTATCTCGTAGATAAATTAATTCCTAATAATCTAATCTTTTTCACCACTCGTATGAGCTTGTTGATATAATATTTGACTTTCTTTGAATCCTTCATTCTCAAGGTCTCCAACTCCTAGTTAAGTTTATAATTTTCATTTCTTTGGTTTTTTGTAAAGTTTAGAATTGATCTCTAAGTCTATTTCAAGCATCTTTAACTGTTTTACACCCTAATTATTCTTACAAACATTGCATCTGTAACAACTCCTTAGATGTAATGATAATGCACAGTAGCATTTTGTAACCTTTTCATTGTACTGCTTGATTTTAGTAGACGTTGAATTCTTTTTCAAGGCTGGAACATCTGTTGTTGAATTTCTCCATGCAAGTGCACATATGCAATAAGTAATATAAAGGTAAATAGAGTGTTGAATCCATTTAGGAATTACACCAAATTAAGCTAAGTACTAAAAATGTTGCAAACTAATTTTAACCAAGTAATCAAAATTAAAATATTAAATAAAAACAAAATTCAACTAACAAAGTAAAATTAATAGCTGAAAGGAAAATTTCACTGGAAAAACAAATTGGCTAAAATCCTAAGATCATGATATCCTTCAACATTTCATTTGAATCCTTTTTCTCTTCCTATACTTACTTCAATGGTACTACAAGAAAATACCTTTTATCGAAGGAACAAATTTCATTTGTAACACCCATGATTTTTGGTTTAAACTATGTAATGTGAACCGAGCCAATTGTTGAGCTAAATTAAATTTTTGGTGTATATCTTTAAGAGTTTAAGAGTATGCCTATGTCCTTAGAGCAATAAATATAATATATGACCATGTGAAGGCTCAAAATAATGCTATGCATATGTTTGGCACAAGAATGGTATTGTGAATTGTTTGGCACTTTGATAAATATGATGGTTAATGGAAATTATGCTAAGATATTATTTGTATACCATCTGACATAAAGTATAATGAGGATTTGGAACTGTGTGATGAGTACATGCTTAGATATTGAGCATTTTAATGAATTGAGGTGAAGATGATAATTGTGGCACTTAGAACACAAAACCTTGATCCTTAGCCAAAATTTTAAGAAATGGGTGATAAATCCTAGATTTTAAAGTTTAGATTGAGATTTGATTTGTGTTTGAATATATGAATGAGGATTTGGAGTTAATAGTCATTTTGAAGTATAACTTAAACAAGAAATGATTTTAGGGTGTTAAAGTTGGATATTTGGAAGTTATAAAGACTTAAAACCGCATACAGGAGAACATATAGCGATACATCCATCTATGTATTAATACATTATTAGTAGGAAAAACAACTGAGATGTTCTAGAGGAATACTATCAATCCATTTGAGAATGTATCGATATATTTGGCAAAAGATGAACATGTATCGACACATTGCCTCAATGTGTCGATACATTTGAAGTATGGAGCACACAAGACCATTTTGCTTGAAATGTATCGATACATCGCCTCAATGGATCAATACATTTATTCAAAATTAGAGTAGATGTATCATACATTTGGCAATGTATCGATACATCACTGAAGAAAGGAAAAAATAAAAAAGGGTTTCGAGCATTTTGCCCTTTAAAAACAAAACTCATTTCTCTCTCTTTCTTTCAACCCATATGAAATGCTAACCCCGCAAATGGCATTTGAAGCCTATTTGAGGTAGATCCTAGCTTGGGAAATAATTCAAAGGTAAAATTGTGCATTTTTACCATTGATCTTGATTAATCAATTAATAATTTGGATCTAAATATTCAGATTGGTCAAATTCTCAGTATTATTCAGTCACATTATATTGTTCAGATTTGTTCATGATTGTTTTTAATAGTTATAATTTGATGTTGCAAATATAGGCACTAATTGGCAATTGCATTAACCTAGAGATTTGCATGTTTGATAGAATGAGCATGCATTTGAATTTTGAAGATTGAACTAGAGTGATTTATGTGAAAGCATAGATAAATATTTATGTGATGTGTTTTGAAAAGAAAAGGGTGAGATTAACAGAAAGATTGAAGCCACCTAACATATTGGTGAGCTATAGGAGAGTTGGAGGCAAGGATTTAAGCTCAACTATAGGGCACCTCCGATTGTCATTGTGATGGGATTTAAGTAAATGCATGTGATGCATTTGCATAATGTATGTGCTGCATGGACTTAAATCTTATGTGGATGCCTAGATGAGAATGCCTAGACTAGAGAATTGATATGTGTGTGTGTGTGTGTGTGTGTGAATATATATGTTTGCATAGAGGTAAGAGCTTAGGCTAGAGAATGAATATGATTGTGTGCCTATATGAGGATGCTTAGGCTAATTAGTTATCTAAGATAAGAAATTTGTCTTGTCTGATTTGTGGCAAGGCACAAGGTGGCATTTTGTTGGAACCTATGGTTTGTAGGACCTAAAGTAAAAGGCTTACACATGGTGTGATATGAATAATGGATTAAGGACTACGCCGAATTATGATGAATGGGCTCTCAAGTAAGTATATGGCCAATATGTATTTGGGTTAATGGTGCAACCATTGGGTGATATTAAATATATGAGCCGAAAAGCCATGATTAGTTATGGACATGATTATGCATGAATGTCCATGTATTGTGGTTGATTTAAGGATATGCATAGGCTATTAAGCCATGATTGATATAATTAAATATGATGAATACCCATGTGTGGTTAAAGGCATAAGGGCCTATAGATTGATTATGTTTTTTTCATAATGCCTTAGAGATTTGAAGGTACTTAGAATTATACCAAGTTTAGAGATGACTAAAGTTTGTTAAATTTGAATATGATTTAATATCGACATATGGAATGTCATAAGCACAATGGTTTGATTCATGGATATGTGTTCCATCCAAGGGATGAATTTTGGACATTGATTTGACTTAAGGTTAAGTGAAGTTCCACGCCTTGTGACTATGTGTTTTCTTGCAAGGATGGTGGTAAGTAGGGACGGTGATATTAGTCCCACATGTGATTCCTACCTGCAGTGCTTTTATGTCATTTGTTGAGATACTATGGGTGTTGCAAACGTTGGGAGAATCCACGTCTAATCAACAAACCAAACAAAAACAAACACTATGGTGTATGATGTACAAGTGGATTTCCACATGTCACAAGGTTTATTTGGCAAAGCAAGTATTAACTCCAACATTCCCCCTTAATGCTTGTGTTGACAACCT
>NW_018397263.1:7272743-7273111 GCF_002168275.2 Theobroma umbraticum
TCTATGATACTTGAAATTTGCCTTATGTAATGCCTTGGTTATTATATCAATGATCTATTCTTTTGTGTTGCAGTAAAAGAGAAATACTTCACTTTGATTTACTACATCTTTTAATGTCTCATATTTGAAACAATACTTATCAAGAAAGGTCGCTTCAAAGAAAATTGGCTCGATTATAGCCAATTGACATTTTCATAAATGCCCTAAATTGATCTTACTCTGTTAAGAACTTTATCAACAGATTCAACAAGATAGATTTTGTATGCCTTTAATTTTAAGTTGTATCTTATCACAATACCAATCTTAATCTTCGCTTGGGGTTTAATCCCTTTGCTCCTCCAGTACATGATGATGACGTATGCTCCCAA
>NW_018397263.1:7273706-7273891 GCF_002168275.2 Theobroma umbraticum
TACTTGGAGCCTATTGAAGTTTGTATAATGACCAACCTCTTTCTTGTTGCTTGCAAAAACACACGATTCCCTATCTTCACTCTTGAATGGTAATGATCATCAAGTTTAATGAATAAAAATTCATTTGAGGTTATGTGGTTGGAAGAACCATTGTCTAAGAGCGACTAGTTAGCATCAATGGCTTT
>NW_018397263.1:7273991-7274372 GCF_002168275.2 Theobroma umbraticum
CACTATGTTGAGCGTTATTATCATCATACTAGACACACTTCACCAAGTGTAGAATGTTATCTCACACTGTATAAAAGCTCTAGGAAACAATCACATACAAATTATTATCTCATATCTCAATCTATCATCAATACATAATCAAGGTAGACTAATGCTACGCCTTTAAATCTCTTATATGATAAGAGGAAACTACATCACATATTAACCTAAAGAAACATGACTCACATGTTCTAATTTTTCCTTATATAAGCATATAATAAGGTTCAGGGTGGGAATGTCTTCCTCCACCAAAACATTCATTTCTCATACTTTACCATAGCGACAATGTGGTTTCTAGTTATCCACGAATCATATTATTCCAAAAATACTCAATCATCACGG
>NW_018397263.1:7274438-7275408 GCF_002168275.2 Theobroma umbraticum
ATTTCCTATTCATAATGGAATCAAGTTTTTGAAGTAAAACATTTGAAAGGGCTTGTTCCCCATTATTGAAAATGAACGCATGCTAGTGATATTTACATATATAAATAGATTCTAAACTTGTTTGAAAACATTTGATAAAATCGTTCGATTTAATATTGCAAGCATGGTGTTCAAATCATGCAAGTCAAACAACTCAATAAACCATGCTTAGCCTTACTGTATTAAAATACTTAAAAGGGTGTCTGCACTCGCCTTTGAAATGCCGACTTTTACCAACAAGCAAGACTTTACTCTAGTGAATTCCATGGAGTTTTGACTGTTCCTAAAACCTTAAACAATCAATACAATCATTACTTAGACTAGAAATCACATAATAACCTTTCTAAACCTTTTTCGAAGCTAACCTAGTTCATCTAAACTAGTTTTCTAACTTAGACTTACTACTACTTAACATAACAAATGCTTAGAAACACATAAATCCTTCATTTGTACCAAAAGTGAGCTTTGATGCTAAGGAAAATTACAAAACCTTCTAGGTTTAGTGTTCAATAGAAAATGTGGGCATAACAATAATATTTTTAAAGCTGCAAAATTCTTAAATAGTGATTTAAAAGTTGATAGATGTCACTTTTGTTTGAAAAACCCAAAACCAAGCTTCCAATCTTCCAAATTAATGATTTGGGGTGAAAATGGTTTTGAGAGAGCTTAGAGTTGCTGAAAAACTAATGGGAGGCAGCTCCAAATGAAAAACACTCGTAAAGGTCACATTTATATAATGGGATGTGAAATTACCCTTTTACCTTTTTTTTTCAAAAATCAGTGAAATGTATCGATATAGTTGGCAAATGTATCAATACTTTTAGTTCTGGAAAAATTATCTCAATACATTATAAACATGTAATGATACATGTTCATTAGAAACCCTTTCTAGGCCAAATATATCAATGCATCATGCACATGTATCAATACA
>NW_018397263.1:7275429-7275631 GCF_002168275.2 Theobroma umbraticum
AACCTGCCTATCTTATTTACATTAAATGGCATTTAAGTAATTGTCTTCATTTTTATTTCTTTCCTTTTGGCTTTTCATTTCCTTAGGATATTTAATGTAAATAAGCAAACACTCCCATTTAGATTCAATAGAAATATAAAAAAAATAAAAATCCATCAAAATCAAAATCTAAATTTGGTTTCAATAACAAAATCGAAAAAGT
>NW_018397263.1:7276226-7276740 GCF_002168275.2 Theobroma umbraticum
AAGAGTTTCCAGTTGGTCTTTCATTTCATAACCATCCTTAATATAATCACATATGCACTCCTTAATTACTCATTAAACTCACAATGACCAAGGTGTCAAATTTTCATGATTCAATTATGTCTTGAGTTATTCTCAACATCAACCATTACTTATGCTTCATGCATACTCATACACTTCAAAGTTCAATGATAGTACAAAGGTACCATTATTCACATCATTCTCTATATATTAGACCATAATCTCGCACATAACTTGATCACTTCTGTTGTGAATTCATGATTATTCGTATTTGTTGTGGACATCGGTACACTTAAAGTCATGGTTTTATACCGATGTGGTAATCGCCTCATATTTGGCCTTCATGATCATGAAGAATCAACAAAGTTGTAAGTATAACATCATTAAGGCATAACCTTACTCTATCATATACGTTTGTTTCATGATTTTTAATGGTGGGCATCTCTCCATTCACACTTGCTTCTTTTTGTGGTGGGAATTGAACTCTTCCACACCC
>NW_018397263.1:7276840-7277054 GCF_002168275.2 Theobroma umbraticum
AATAATAATGACCCAGTAATAGTTCAAGTGTTTCAATAACATAACACCACACTTTTAATTTACAACATTTAAAGATCATAGTCTCAAAATAATTCTAAACACATCATTCATTACAATTTTAAAATGACTCAATGACTAGACAGCGTAGCGATGTGAAGAAAGCTAGGAGATGCCATTACCTACACGGCTGCAAAGGATTCCTTGCCAACGATGT
>NW_018397263.1:7277087-7277766 GCF_002168275.2 Theobroma umbraticum
ATCATCTGTTTCGTGAGCAAGCAGGGAGGGGAAACAAACATAAAGATGGAAAATTTATAAATCAAAGAGTAAGTGTAGAAAACATACTCCATTAAACTGGGAGTTTTTTTTTTATACCTTGCAAGTTTTAAGAATAATGAATCAAGTCAACACATATGAACACGGTTATATTTAACATGCCAAAAAATCTTTCATCTTCAATATTCTTTCAACAGTAAATTCAATGGCAAGTGTAAAATGAAATGTCTTAAACATAAAAATGCGAAATAACTAGTCACCAATGAATACGTAAATTCCACTTACCATTTAATTAAAAGAACTTTTTTTAACTGTTAATATCATGCCATGTATATTAAAAATCATCAAGTGAGCATCATCCTTAGGTAAGTTTACTATAGCCCTTAGGTTTACTTTCTTAGACATCATCACATACTCGTGGGAACTTCCCACGTCACCATATATAAATTAGGACTTTAGGTCCCTCTCTACCTACTAGTTGGAACTACCCACGCCATTTAATATGAATTGGGGCTTCAGATCCCCCTTTTAGCTACTTATGGGAACTGCCCATGCCACCTAATATAAATCGGGGCTTTATGTCCTTCTTTTTCAATCAAATATCGATAATCAACAATCACCACTTTCTGCTCAAAGACCACATTTAACCTGGTGTGGTAGC
>NW_018397263.1:7278005-7278313 GCF_002168275.2 Theobroma umbraticum
AATCACAAACAACCTAGGGTTTTCTACCAGCTCATGCTTTCCACAATTTTGTCAACAATCAAATATAACATTTTTATTATTTGTAGGAATATAGCTTTGAAATTTAGCACCCACTCACCTCAATCGTTGGGATTTCTCACCAATACTTATCCTTTGAGTCTTAGCTTAATTTTGTTTCAATTCTTCCATAGAGTTTAGCATTTTTCAAACCAGCATCATTATCCTAGCTTCCATTGGTTCAATGCCTCAATCTTTTTGGTAGAATTTTCAGCAATCAAAGTCCAATTTCAACAGTTCCTGACATCCCA
>NW_018397263.1:7278413-7278741 GCF_002168275.2 Theobroma umbraticum
ACGTCTAGTACGATGATGATAGCATTCCACATGGTGTGAGGTAACATTCCACAAGTGGTACGAAGGCACAGAGATATGAGTAGAGCGATCCCCGCACATGGTGAGGAAAAATTTTACTACATGGCAGTGATGTTCCACATGAGTGAGGTCGATGTGCCACTGACAAGCTCAGATGTGGGCTGCCCAGACGTGGGCCAAAACTCAGTAGGCATCCTACATTCATGATTATTGCATATTACTTTTGCCATTGTGATGCTTCTTTTGAATGTTTCTTATGCTTGTGATGTTTGATTATGTGGTAGATTAAACTCTAATCTATATGATAGTT
>NW_018397263.1:7278900-7281693 GCF_002168275.2 Theobroma umbraticum
TTGAAAAATGATTACTTGAGTCATATGGGTTAGACATTGATCACTAAATGTTATGATTGGCTTCTCTTAATAAATCTTGAGTATATGAGCAACTTATACAATTTATTAAAAGATTGGAGTAAATTACCCTTAGCTTGGGCTAATGGTTAAGTATCGTTTCCCTTAGGGACCATCTGGCAGCACAGGCAAAGTGCTACTTGTTTTTTTCCTTCAGGGTTTTTTGTAAATGTTTTGCTACTCTATTAAACTATATGTTTATGAAATATCGATTTCATTATGAAAATGAAACTCATTTATAAGAACTCTATTTCCTAAGATATTTGAAATGAAGTACGTTTATCTTAAATTCATGTTAGCCTTAGCAATGTAATTTGTGCAAAACTCTTCCTCTTGGCTTGTCCTTTTCTCGAGTTCACTCACGGAGTCTTTGTGACTCACATTATTTTCCCCAAATATTTTTGTTTGTAGGTAAGTGATAGCATTCAACTCTCGAGTCATGGAGATGTGTTCCACTCATCTTCCTTTGGTAGCTATCTAGTAACCCACTTGATGGCTAAAGAGTCGGGTCATGTTCCACAGACGAGTTGGTTTTATGTTTATGTTTATGGACATTGAACATATTTACGATAATGTAGGCAATGGTTGGCATATACTTATGACTGTTAGGGATAAAGGTACAGATGTGGCTTAAAAGCCTATATAGACACTCGAGGTTGTTGAGAAATGACTATGGCATGATGTATGAGTTGTTAATTCTGAGTTTATTAAGAATAAGTGCACTTGCACAGCTTATGTTGAGAAGTTTCATAATTGTGTATAGTTGCCTATGGATGGATGCGTGAGTCTAATATTTTATGTTTTATGTATGAGAATTATGGTTGATGGGCCAAGTTATGATGAACAAATGTTAAAAGGCTTGCTTAGGCCTAGCCGGCTATACCCGTCTAGGTTTAGCACTGGTCATATCCCACCATAAAATGGGATGTGACAATTAGATTTCTGGAGTGAAATATATGCTCAAAATTCTGAAACATGTAGAAGAAAAGCATCAGTCATTCTTGCACTCTTTCTCACCAATTGAAAGCCTTTTTCATTTGCACACCTATAAGCAAAATAAAAGCTATAAACTTGACTCAATATTAAATGAAAAGCAAATTAACATAAAACAAAAATAATATAAATTAAAAGAAATCAACCCTGCATGATTTAAACTAAACTTAAATAAACAACTAAAATACCTAATTCCTAACCTAACTTTCAAGAACTTAACGAATTTAATACTCAAAATGTGGCAAAATAACTATATGTAATAGAGTTATCACAGCCCCAAACATAAGATTTTGCTAATCCTCGAGCAGAACATAAACTAAAATTGCAATAACATAAATGAAGAAAACAACTTAACTAGAAATAAATTTCATCAACTCCATGATCACCTTTAATATCCTCATAAGTTATTCCACATTCTCAACTCCAACAACACATAACTATTATTCAAGATTAAGTTTCAATTCAAATGTAAGCTCATCATCGAATAGATTTCCTTAGATGTGTGCAATCTTTTCACCAAGAATATCATACAATCCGGATAAGTTTATACTCATGGAAAATTCAAATTTGTAATAGAATTCCATAGGTTTGCTTTTCATCTCTCTCTCCACTAATGTAGGCTAACACTAAGTTAAAAATCAATAGGACTTTATTTAAGCTTGTAATGTATGGCTAGGGTTAAGGTAGGAAATGGAATATTATGTGGCTAAAATCACCCTAAGCACATAGCCATTCTAGGACTTCTTTAAAGCTTTATTTAGCTTCACCAAGTACACCCTTTTTTCATCAAATTTTTCCTGTGTTTAACACTTCATTCTTTTTTCTCTTTTTCTTCCCCTTTTCTTTCTTTTTCTCAATATCACACCTCAAACTTATCTCTTTTATTAGGTAGTAAAATGAATACAATCATACTTCTGATCTTTTACTCACTTTTCATTGGTATTATCTTTCTCACTATGTAGCTTATTACATTTCCTAAATTGACTTATGACTTAGGTATGAGGTATGCAAAAATTGAAATTTTTTTATGCTATGTAAGGATTTAGGCTAATAAGTAAGTGTTAAAAAAAAGGAAAAATTGCATTAAGCTCAAAAAGGGATTTTAGGGATAAATATATAACAAGGTGGCTTGAAAGGTTCAATCAATCCAAGGAAGTCCTAAATCATTTCCTTAACTATGTATAGCCTAGGATTTCGCCTCGAGAGAAAATCAAACAAATTTTAAAACTCAATACAAAATTCAAAATTTCACATTTATATAAACCTTCTCTAAATATGCACAATGAATCTAAGTAGAAGACACAGTGTTTAAATTGTAGAAATCATATCCTAACAATGAAGCTTAGCATAAGAATTTATGTAATACTCACACAATATTCACATTTTTCAAAGAATCAAGAAAGAATATAACTAGGTTCTCGTCATTGGATAGGTAAATTAAAATAAATTGACGTAATTAAATCCAGTTTAAATTCTTAAAACATGCAACAAATTAAATAATGAAAAACTTAACTAAACTGAAAGTCTAAAAACATAAATGCAAAATGAAACAAAAAAAATTAATGAAAATAAAATAACGTAAAAACTTCAAGAAACTAATAACGATAAAACCCTCTCCTAAACTTAAATTGTACATTGTCTTCATTGTGAAAAGCTACAAAAGGATAAGGAAAATAAACTGATCTATCAATGGTGGCAGTGCATTAAAAGTTTGAATTTTCTTTTGCCTTATCTTCATGTTTT
>NW_018397263.1:7281793-7286228 GCF_002168275.2 Theobroma umbraticum
TGTGGTTATTGATATATAACTAAAATATGGTGGTCATTGTATAATTGAAATGTGCTTGACATTTAACAAAAAGCTTCAAGGGAAGCAAATCATGCATATTGGGATTGAGGTTATGCTAGGCAACTCGAATGTACCTATGGAGCCTAGTTAATGATGGCTTATGATGGTAAAGTTTTGATTAATATGTTGGATTTTGGAGATACGAGTTTGAGCAATTAATGAATATGAGTGTGCTGTTGAGATTTGATTCCAGCAAGCATGGTCTAATATGCATGTAAGATATTAGAATGATCCTCGCACTTGTATTTTGGAGATGTTTGATAAATTACTACGTATGTTATATAATAAATGTGTCTCCATATTATGAATATTCACCTATGCTTTATTATGATATTTTAGCATCCTCATCTCACTAACTACTAAATGACTCAACCCTCTTCATGTACCTTGTGTAGATAAGTGATTTATATGCGGCTAAACATCGTTGTTTGGACAGACAAATTTTTTCATTTGGTAAGTTTTCCACCCATTGGCCTACTCTGCTGAGTTCAATCTACTTTAGCTTTCACAATTGAAATTTTAAAGTTTAGAACATAATGTATTTCATCTATTGTAGGCACTGAGTGACATATGAATTTGTATAAGGGTTGTTATGTATGAACTCGCCTTGAATGGTCAATGTATGGCCTTATGGATATTTATATGAGCTATAGGTCAAACAAAATGTGTTATGATGAACTTAAACTTTATTTATGAATATTCAATTATGAAATCCCTTAACTTTATCTTACATGATTATGAATCATAAGGCTTGCTTGAGTCTCATTGGCTTCACTCGCTGGACTCATGCGCTCATTGTGGACCCCAAGTTTGGGTCATGACAAAGTAAATGGGTCATGACAAAGTTGGTGTCAGAGTGCCTAAGTTTAAAGTGTCCAAGGTCAACGTATGCATGTCAGCAGAGTGTCAGGATTAGTGTAGGGTCCTATTCATGGTTTGTGACTGTAGCACGAATTATGAGCAAGAGGTTGCATGAACTCCTAAATTTTAGTAAAGCCCACCCTTTGAATTTTGGATTTTAAAGATTTTGAACATGGTATTGCTTTGTCTTGGTATAAGAGGCCGCCTAAGATGAAAGCTTCCTCAAGGGTTACGAGTGGGCAAGATGCCTTGGATAAGCCTAAAAAACAACCATGAATGTCCATGTCAAGAAGTTATGGTAGAAGTAAAACAACTAGAAGTGCTTGTAGTGTGAAAACTAGTGATGAGAATGTGGGAGCTAGGGATGACTACCCTACAAGAGAAGGTGTCACCCTAAATGATTTGGATGTTGGATTGCAAAGTTTGGGCAATGAGTTCATTGATTTTCACAAGAAGATCGACATAATTTGAGGAATTGGTTGACTCTAGTTTAAAATATTTGAATTATCCGAGAAGAGCTATTGAGGTTTCATTGTTGAATTTCATGAAGTTAAAGTTCCCATCTTTTATTAGTTCAAATGCGAAGAAAGATTCATAAATATTTTTTGAAGACATTGAATGTATTTGTTTAGCTTTGAGATGTCCACACATCAATCAATATAACTGGTGGAATTTAGATTAAAAGATGTGGCTAGAATATGGTTTCTGTCATTTAGAAAAGGTTGATCATCTAGGTCAGCCTTAATATCATGGGAAGAATTTGTCTATGATTTCATAAATCGCTTCTTGCTTAAGAGCATGAAAGACACTAAGGCACAAAAGTTTAAGACTTTGAGACAAACCCTAGACATGATAATGGCAGAGTATTTGTTTGCTTCACCCAATTTTTTGAGATATGCTCTTAAATTGGTCCTAATTGAGCAATAAAAGATCAAGAGATTCATTAGGGGATTAATTAAGTCATTGATTTGAGTTCTTGCCACTTAGTGGTTTCCTTCTTATGTAGCAGTGGTGGATGTGACTAGAATGATTGAAATAAAGAGAATAGAATCTAGAATGGATAGAGGAAGGGGTCGAACAGCTCGTATATAGGGCCAATAGAGACGTAGAAATTTAGAGGCAATTGGGAGTTTTACATTTATACACCATCAGAGTCATATGGGACCAATTTACATGCAGGACACCAAGAAATAGTGATTCATTTAGCCCACCATCTAAACGAGAACAGTTTAACAAAGCATTTAATGTAGGCCCTAAGCAAAGGGAAGTTTTGTGTAATTATTGTGGAAGGGCACATGGCGAAACTTGCCACAAGTAACTAGTCCATGTTTTGGATTTGGTCAATCTGGGGCTTTGATGAGAGATTGCCCAATGTAGAGGCAATCAATGGAGGTTAATCACAGATATGGAAAACAAGTGTCCAATACTCCACCTAGAATTACGTCGATAAGGAGAAATGTTAGAGGTGACAAAGGCAAGGGTGTAGCCTCAGCATCACGAGGTAAATCAGCACAATCGAGTAATGATAGATGAGGTTAAGTGCAGGTTTTTGCTTTAACACTACAAGTTGCTTAAACTTTTAATGTAGTTGTCAAAAGTAAACTTTTTATTTGTGGTACTGAAGCTTTAGTTTTGTTTGATCCCAAATCGACATATTCGTTTGTGTCCCCACATTTTATGCAAAAATTAAATCAATTTTGTAGTAATATTGAGGAACCCCTGATTGTAACTAGTCCCTTAGAGGATATATTTGTGGAAAAATATGCGTATAAATCTTGTGTGGTCCGTATAAAGAATAAGGACACGTTAGCAAAGTTGGTGTTGCTGCTAACTTTGGATTTTGATGTGATATTGGGAATGGACTAGTTAGCATCCTGCTTTGCCAAGGTAGATTGCTACTCTAAGCTTGTGGAGTTTAAACTTCCAAAGGAATCCTCATTTGTGATATACGGCATCATAGCCCAATGTTTATGGGAGTTGTGTTAGACATAGCTGCCAGACCAATGCCAAGGCAAGAAGGCCAAAGGTATCTGGCGATGACTAGACACACTTTGATGGATGATGGGAGTAAGGATTGTGTATCGATAGTAGGTGAGTATTTGAATGTATTTATAAAGGAATAGCCCAAATTGGCTTCTAAAAGGGAAATTGAATTTTGTATTGACTTGATTCCAAATACGAAGCCAATTTTGATACTTCCTTATCAAATGGCAGCAAATGAATTAAGAGAGCTTAAAAAGCAATTGCATGATTTATTGAATAAGGTTTTTATTCACTTTAATGTTTTGCTTTGGGGAGCTTCAGTGTTATTCGTGAACAAAAAAGATGGCAGCTTTGGTTATGCAATGACTACAAGCAATTAAATAAGGTCACTATGAAGAATAAATATCCACTCCCAAGGATCGACAACTTGTTTCATCAATTGCAAGGTGTCGTCTACTTCTTTAAATAGATTTATGCTTAGGGTTTCACAAATTACAAATAAGAGAATGCGATGTTCCTAAGACTACATTCTGCACACGTTACAAACACTATGAATTTCTGGTGATGTCATTTAGACTCACCAATGCACCTCCAACATTTATGGATTTAATGAATAGGGTTTTTTGGGCGTATTTGAATAAATTTGTGGTCATAATTATTGATTATATTTTTGTGTACTTTAAGAGCTCGGAGGAACATGCATAGCATTTGAGAATTGTAGTTTAGACCTTGAGAAAGCATAGGTTATATGCTAAATTTTTAAAATGTGAGTTTTAGTTAAATAAAGTCAATTTCTTAGGACACGTGTTTGAACAAGGGGTATAAATTGACCTTAATATGGTAGAAGTTGTGGAGAACTAGCAGAGGCCAATGTCCATAACAGAAGTTAAAAGTTTTCTGGGCTTAGCTAGATGTTACAAATATTTTGTGTAAGGCTTTCAAAGATTGCATCCTTTTTGACAAGATGGACTCAAAAAGGACTTAAATTTGATTGGTTTGATGCTAGTTTTCAGAGGCTTAAAGCTTGTCTCACTTTCGCACTTGTGTTAAACTTGTTGGGTGGATTCAAAAGCTATACTGTGTATTATGATGCATCACGGGTTAGATTCGATTGCTCGTTGATGCAACATGGGAAAGTTATAGCATTCGCCTCTTGGCAGTTAAAAAGGCATGAATAGAACTACCTTACACATAACCTAGGGATGGCTGATTGTGTTTGCTTTAAAAATTTGATGCCATTAACTCTATAGTGAAACTTGTGAAATATATACTAATCATAGGAGTTTGAAGTATATGTTTTAGTAAGGAGATTTGAATTTGAGGCAGCGTTGGTGGTTGCAACTGTAGAAAGATTATGGCTGCATGATACCCAACCATATAGGCAAGTCTAATGTGGTGGCAGATGCCCTTGAGCTAGAAATCGATGGGTAGTTTGGCACATGTGACTGTAGAGAAAAGATCTTTGGTGCAGAGTTTGTATGATCTAGGTAATATGGGTATACACTTTAAGGTTAATGATTCTAATGCCTTG
>NW_018397263.1:7286238-7287101 GCF_002168275.2 Theobroma umbraticum
TTAGAGTTTGACCAATGATATTATACCAGATTAAAGCTACCTAAGACCAAGATGAATATTTAATTAAACTATTTAGAGAATTAATGAAGATAAAGCTCAATACTTTGTGCATGAAAAAGATGGTTGAATGATATATTGATAGTGAATTTATGTGCCGAGTGTGGATGGATTAAAGATTAAGATTTTGGAAAAGGCTCACATGGCAGCTTATGCAATGCACTTAGGAGTTGCCAAGATGTATCATGATTTGAAATCAGTTTACTAGTGGCCAAGATTAAAGAGAGATGTGGCTAAGTATTTGACATGCCAATAATTGAAAGTTGAACATCAAAGACCTTTAAGACTACTGCAACTATTACCAATACTTGAATGGAAATGGGAACATGTAGTAATGGATTTTGTGATTGTTTAAGCTAGAGGTGGTCATGATGCCATTTGACTGATAATTGATTGACTAACTAAGTTTGCCCAATTTTTACCAATCAAGACTAAGTACAAAGCATCACGCTATGCCCAACTATACATTAATAAGATTGTCAAGCTGCATGGTGCTTTAGTAATGACAATGTCTGATAGAAGACCATAGTTCACAAGTCAATTTTGTAAGAAATTGCAAGAGGCCTTCGGCACAAGATTGGATTTTAGTACAGCTTTCACCCATAGACGGATGACCAATCTAAGCACACCATCTAAACACTCAAGGATATGTTGAGAGCGACTATGCTTGACTTTGGAATTTCATGGAATCATTACTTGCCTTTGGTTGAGTTTGATTATAACAATAGCTATCAAGCTACAATTGTTACGACCCTGTATAAGACTTTGTATGGACAAAGATGTAGGTCACCTATTGGCTAGTTTGA
>NW_018397263.1:7287201-7287590 GCF_002168275.2 Theobroma umbraticum
TTATTACTTGCTTGAATTTATAAATAAACAGCCCAAACCTGAAATCTCTTACCACATGTTCAACTTTCAGCTTAAAAATAGAATTTAGGAAGCTTTATCTCCTTCAAAAATGTGATGGTTTAAACACTCATGGCACACTTCAATAACTTCCTACCCATAACATCATAGGCTACCATAAAGAATTTCAAATGTCATTAACCTTTTGAACTTTGATCCAATGCCCACATGAAAGAACTTCTTACCTATACAATAAATTTCCAGCCCTAAAATATAATTTGGGAACCCTTCAAAAATGATTAGGTATACTCCAGTTGATGCCTAAATCAGCAAATTAAGCTTTATTCTTCTTAACTGAGAGCTTAATCGCCATTCTCCTTCCTTCAACCTCT
>NW_018397263.1:7288058-7288891 GCF_002168275.2 Theobroma umbraticum
AATTATATTTTTATTTAACCTTCTAAATGGTTTATTTGTGCAAAGACTCTCCCACTTCAACTAATCTAACTTTCATCTCTTTACTTGTTATTTCCTTACAATTAAATCCTTCAACTATTTCTTTAACTTAAATCATCTTCTATTATTCCTCCTTAACTCATATACAAATAAGATATCAAATTCACATTCCACAAAATTATATCCACAATATTTAAATATATATATTTACTTTTATACCATATTGTATAACAACACATGGATTCCCAACAATGCTTCGTTCTTTAAAATTCTTCTCAATCTCCCCCACTTTGACCAAACGTAACTCCTCAAAATCATCTTCCAATGTTACACCATCTTTTGTTACTTAATGTAAAATTTAATATTATTTATTTATTAATTAATTTGTATATTATTAAAATATTAGTTTACTTCCCACGTCACCGCCTTAATTAGCAAAATAATTTTCATTAGGTTAACATCCAAAGGGTGGAATGTTACACCAATAGATAAGATCTATGCACAAAAAATTGATTTAATGAGATGCATAAATATGCATAATTCATGAGATAAATCCATTAAATACAAACCATTCGTAGGATGCATATTAATGCACTATTCATGTAAAATGAGTTTACTAAATAATCCAACATGAATAATTAGATAATAATCGCTATTCAATGTAATAAATTCAAAATAGTTGAATACATTGAATAAGATAAACAAATTTTGTACACATCATAAGGTTAGTGGGAGTAAGATAAGTTACTCATTAAATGTATAAGATACATTTATTTGTCTAAGAAAAAAAATGGGACTAAAGAGTTAGAGCCTAA
>NW_018397263.1:7289003-7289138 GCF_002168275.2 Theobroma umbraticum
AACAATTGATGATTGCATGAGTATATCTATAATCGAATACAAACTTTTTGTTTAGGCTACAAAAGGGGAGATACTTGGATCATTGGTTTGAAGAACCAATAAAGAATTTTGAGTTGTTAAAGTAACAACAAGAGC
>NW_018397263.1:7289238-7289371 GCF_002168275.2 Theobroma umbraticum
CCCAATGACTTAATTAAACAAATTTAATCAATTAAGCTCAATAACTTAATTATTTAATTTAATTAATTAGGCTTAATATTTAATTAATTGGGCACAACTTAATTAAAGAATTTTAATCAAGTGCTTGAGAAGC
>NW_018397263.1:7289381-7289503 GCF_002168275.2 Theobroma umbraticum
TAATTTGATTAAGTCCAAGTTAATCACCTCTCCCATTTTATTTTTAACATTCCTTTTAAGTGCGTGACCCATTAGGCTCCTAACATATTGGTAATTAACTCAACATATAATTCTTAAGTTAA
>NW_018397263.1:7289513-7289847 GCF_002168275.2 Theobroma umbraticum
AGATAAATTTAAACTACTTTAAAGTTATCATTAATCAAGTTAACTACCTAAACTTCATAGACCAAGATTGGGATCTAGCAATCCATCATGGGCTCCTAAGTGTTAGAAAAGTCAAGATGGTTTGACTAAGCCCTTTAGTGATTAGCTTTTAATGTAATTCATTCCCTCATTATATATCCTGAAAATGATAAAAGCATGGTGCAATATCTACTCTTATTGATATCCATATTCGTTCTTAAAGTTTGGTCATTAGCATTATAAAGACTTATGAAACTCCTACCATAATCTTCAAGTCGCCTTGGCCAAGGACTTCAATAAGCTAATATCAACCAAG
>NW_018397263.1:7290007-7290282 GCF_002168275.2 Theobroma umbraticum
TAGGGATGAAATCAAAGCATAGCACTCCACACATAAGACAACTTGGTGTCTCAAATCTATGGAGTATTTACACAACTGACACATGAGAAGTATTGCATGGACACTTTAGTGAAATACCAAATACACTTTTCTTGGCGGATCATGTTCAGTGAACTTTCTCTCCTTGGCAAGCACCTATATTATAGTTTCAAGTATCACTATACTTCAACCTATAAGATCGATTGCTTACTTCTCAAGTAAGGAACATAGAATGTACCAGTCTCTAGGCATCATTG
>NW_018397263.1:7290382-7290681 GCF_002168275.2 Theobroma umbraticum
TTTCCTAAATTCATAAGGTTCGTCATGACTTATGAGAACTAATATGGAATGTCATAAGTAGACATCGAGCCATGCTTAATAACATATTTGAGATATTTGATGAAAGGATTTTATTGCACTAAGACGCTTATCATTGAAGGGATTTGTCAAATTCTTTAATTGACTCTAACATTTAGGTGGTCATGACGTATTACTAAATGCTGCTCATGATCTATAGATATAAATCATTTATCAAGTTGATATTTGATTAAGATTTATATTTATTGATAGCATGTTAGAAGCCTAATGGGTCACACACA
>NW_018397263.1:7290691-7290763 GCF_002168275.2 Theobroma umbraticum
TGATTGGGATTAAATAAGGATAATTAAGTAAGTTAGATTTAATTAGAATAGACTAAAATAAAGTGAAAAATT
>NW_018397263.1:7290773-7302534 GCF_002168275.2 Theobroma umbraticum
ATAGAGACTTAATTAAATTAAAAGTACAACTATTATATTTAGGGTTACAACTTAGTTTGGCTATATAAATATACTATATTAGTAAACTAAAACTCTTAGCCTCTAGCCACATTTTAGCCATTTCATAAATAAGAAAAAAGAAAAATAGTTTTCTTTATCTTACAGAAATAAGATTCGGCAAGAATTTTTGTCTTTTTGTTTTAGAAACAAAACTTTATAGCACAAGTAAAAGTCTCACTTTTGAGAAAGTCTTATTCAGTCATTGTGTGGATTATTGTCGAAGGCCAAACACTTGGATGGCTGAGGATTTGACAAATCTTAAAGGTGAAGAAGTAAAAAATTTTAGTTGCAAGATTGTAGGCCATCTTATTCTCTTTTTGGGTTTTTATTCCATCATAAGCCTTTTTGATTTAAGTGGTTCTTGATTATGATATCTAGACCAAGGTATGTAACAATGAAACTTATAAGTGTTCATAATTAATTTGAAAGTTACATGAAAAACGCAAACATTAGTCATGTAGGATTTGATTATTTCTCTGATTAAATACTAGTTGATTTCCCAGGAGAAGGCTAGTTACAAGAAGGACTTAGTTATGAGAAGCAGCCCATAGCTATATTGGATCAACAAGTAAAATGGCTTCACTCCAAGGATATTACTATGGTAAAAGTATTGTGGCAAAGCCATTTGTTTGAAGAAGCCACTTGGGAACTCAAAGAAAAAATGGGAGAGAAATATCCCAATCGTTTTAAGGTTTGATATGTGTTTTAAATTACAATGTGTAATTAAATTCGGGGACAAATTTTCTACAATGGGAGAAAGGAACACCCCTGATTTTTTGACATGGCCTATATGTGATAAGGGCTAAGTTATTGAAAAATAAATTTGGACCCCAATGTGTATGCTTGTGAAGTATGTGCATGAACTATATTATAGAGAGAATGATCTTGAGATTGTTGTCTATTTGGAGACTTCTTCGATGATGTGTGGATACGTTAAATGTAGGAAGCATGCCTTATGACCCTTAGGCAATAATTCTATGGGCATATTTGAGGAATCATAATATTAATCATATACGAATGGTTTGAGGTAGTGGAGGAGATTTAGAATGGGTTTAGACTTTAAAAGGAACAATTTTTATGTTTCTGAACCAAAGAAGTCGATCCTAGTGCATAGAGGGTTGATTCTGTGAAGTAAAAAGTAGGCGAAGCCAAGCATTTTGGTTCAAGATCCACTATAAGCCTTTTACAATTGATTTTAGGAAGGAAAACTAGAAGGAATGCAAACATTCTAGTATAGGCTCGACTATTGACCCTCCACAGTCTATCATGTGAAGCAAAATCGACAAAAAATCGGACAGTCTGGCTTGGGATCAACTATAGACCCTCTATAGTTGATCTTGTGAAAGGAAAAAAAAAGTGAAAAGCAAACTTTCTAGTCTAAGATCGCCTACATACCCTCCATAGTCGATCCTCAAATGCCCAATTAGAGTAAAACAAGTTTAAAAGCCCTAAAATCGAAAATTTCTTTATTTTCCCTTAACTCAACATTTCTCCACCCAATCTATCTTAACTCTCCCTCCTTTCAAACTCATTAAGCTCTAATCATAAATCATGGATTTAAAGAGTTAGAACTAGTAGTTTTACTCCCAAAGGACTTAGTTTGATTTCTATTTTATCTCCATACCTATTTGCAACCCTAAGCTGCAAATGCGTTCTTAAAGTTATATGGAGTGATTTGGTGCTAACCTGAGCTTGGGAAAATGTAATTAATTAAGATTAAACTTTTTTATGAATTGATTTTCAATTTAATCAGTTAATGATTTAGATTTAATTTGGTCCAATTTGGTTAGATTTCCCCCTCGAGTTTGCTAAGCAATTTAGAGGTAAGAATTGTACAATCTAGCCCTTAAGGTATGGGTTTAGTTCATTATTGAAGGATTTGAGCTTATATATTGGATTGTTAAGAATTTGGTTATTTCTAGAAAAGCTACCATTTTTTGAAAGTTAAGATTTAATTATTTTTATGATGTTTTGATGTGTTTAAGAGAAGATTGAACCATTTGGGCACATTCGTGAGCTGAAATACAATTAGAGGCTAAAGATTGAAGCTTGGCTATGGAGCACCTCCAATTTTACTATGAGAAGGGTTTAGCTTTGAAAATGCATGTGATGCAACACACATTGTTTAATGCACTGCCACGATACGTGAATGATTTGTATATGCCTAGATGAGCATGCCTAGGCTAGTATATTATTAATATATGTTAGCATATGTGTTTGTTTGTGATTGCTATTGGGAAGCATAAGCTATTATACATGTAGGTGATGTATGATCTTAATGGCTTTTGGATAACTTATGACTAAGTTAGTGGGATGGTTATACTACAATGTAGGATGGGATTGCTCGATTGTTGATAAATGAATGATGCATAATTTGATGTGAGATTGCTGATGTATATGTGGCTATTAGGCCATGACTAATTTAAAATGAGATCGTTATTGCATTTGCAGCCAATGAGCCATGATTATTAGGGCCTAATTGCTTAAGTATCTATAGTGCCATTTATTTTGATAATTAATGCAAATTGATCATGTATGTGATGCTAAAAAGGGCTAATTTAATGACATGATATTATGACTTATGAATCATTAAGGGACTTAGAATTTGAATGAGCTGATAGATGGTTGAAGCTCGATAAACGTGATTTATGAGATGTTATCGACATATGGAAAGATAGAGATATGATCGTCTCATTACAAATTTGTGCTGTGTCCAAAGGATGGGTTTCGACCATTGATTTGACTTGAGGTTGAGTGGGTCTCATTACCCTATGACCATATGTGTGAATATGTAAGGATGGTGGTAAATAAGGGCCATGGTTAGTACTATCGATGATTTTTGCCTATAATGTCATGATGCAAACCATCAGGAGATTACTTCGGTTGATGATATGATTTTTTACCAGCTACTTTGGCACTAGGCGTGATTTGATTTTCCACCCGCTGTAGATTTTCCACCCACACACATGACTTGTGCTCTGTCAGCAACTTTGCATTGTGCATGATTTGTTTCTTCACCAGTTGGACACTGTGCATGATGTGACTATGTCTAAAGAAAGATTGCTCATTGATTTATTTAACTAAGATGATATGATATGACATGATATATGAATATGTGGGTATTCATATATTACTGAAATGTGGTTGACATTTGATGAAAAGCTTCAAGGGAAGCAAGTCATATATATTGTCTTTAAGGTTATGCTTAGCAACAGGAGTGTGCCTATGGAGCCTAGTTAATGATGGTTATGATGGTAAAGCTTTGATTATTATGCTATATTTTAGAGACACGGGTTTGAGCAATTAATGAATATGATGCATCATTGAGATGTGATTCTAGCAAGCATGGCATGATGTGCATGTGGGATATTAGAATGATCCTCGCAATTGTACTGTTGAGATGCTTGATGAATTACTATGTATGTTATATAATCAATGTGTCTCCATATTATGAATATCCACCTATGCTTTATTATGTTATGTTAGCATCCGCATCGCACTGAGTACTAGATGACTCACCCCCTTTGTGTACCATGTGCAGATAGGTGATTTATATGTGGCTTAACACCATCATTTGGATGGACAAATTTTGGCATCTGCTAAGTTTTCCATCCAATGGTTCACTTCACTAAGTTCGATCCACATTAGCTTCCACATTTGAAATTTTAAAGTTTAGAAAATAATGCATTCAGATATTATAGGCACTAAGTGCGATATGAATTTGTATAAGGATTGTTATTTATGAACTTACCTTGAATGGTCAATGTATGGCTTTATGGATATTTGTATGAGCTATGGGTCAAGGATAATGCGTTATGATGAACATAAACTTTATTTATGAATATTTGGTTATGAAATCCCTTGGTAGTATGCTATATGATTATGAACCCTAAGGCTTGCTCGGGTCTAACAGGCTTTTCTCATTAGACTCACGTGTCGATCATAGACCCCAGCTTTAGGTTGTGACAAGCAAAATAAATGGGTAAAACAAATCCTCGACAACAATGATAAAAACTTGTTGTTAATTTAGCATATGCAAATATACATGTCGAACAAGTAATATAGACAACGTGTCCAAAATTGTAATGGATTATTGGACTCATTAAGGGGCTTGGACAATTAGGATAGTAATGGATCATGAACTAAGTACTGACTTAGTTTTACAGTCTCTTCTTGACAACTTTAACCATTTTATGTTAAGCTTCTATATGAACCGTTTGGAAGTTACTTTTCCTAAACTCTGAACATGCTGGACACGCCAAAAAAGTCCATCAAAAGAGAAAAAGGAGCTTTAATTCTTATTATTCTTTAAAGGCTTAAATGAAGCAAAAGAGGGAAAAAGCCTAAAAGGGAAAGAAGGTAGCATCCCAAAATTAGAAGGTAGTGAAGCCTAAGGGAGGTGTCAAAAAGGACAAAGAGAACGACATTTTCCATCACTGTTGCAAACCTAGGCATTAGAGGGGGAGCTATAAATAGTACCTAACTACTATGAGCGAGAATAAGAAGCTTATTGAAGTTTCTAATTCAAGTACCATTTGTTAAGATATACTACTTTATATTATAAAGATATATGACACCTTATGTTGGTTCTAACATGTATGACCTATTGCAGAGACCAAGGACCAGGATAAATAAGATTTTAGCTGAGGTGGTGACTACATCGATTAACTACATGGAGCATTGGATGCTATATATGAATGGATGTGCTTTTATTTAAACCTATGACTTGATTTGTTGGATAATTTGGTTAAATCTTTTGACATTTATTACCATATTGAAGACTTGTGAAACATTTATATTTAGCATTTAGATGTTAAAGTTTTAATGTTTCATGTTTGGAAAATTATTTAGAGTAATTATATCTTACTTTATTATTATCCACATTTCTTATTTCTCCTTGCAATGGTATTTGTTCAATTATAAATTATGATTTATGTCAAATAGTTAATCAATTACAGTTAATCAACTAATCAAGTGACCTTAATTAAGATAAAATCTTAGTTAAAGATCATTTAAGTTTGTGATTAATTGATCAAAGGAATGAATGTTGATTCATGTAAAAATGGAACTTCCTTATGAATAAAACATAAAGATATTTACTCAAAAAAAGAAAGCAAAGTTATATCGTGATATGATTTGGTCCATACCTCTCTAATACAGTAACAAGCATGCATTGGCATGCATGTTTGTAACTTCATGGAATTTTCAAAAGAGTTTGAATATTACTTCCACAAAGAATCTTGGATTTAGTGAGAGCATGATGACATTAAGACAAATAGTTTCTTAATATTACTATGTTACTTGGAATTCAACATTAGAGATTTTGCATTAAGTTGCATAATCAATATAATTGCACAAGTACTGCATGAATTTAGTAAAATACATTGAGATGTATTATTCATATTAAATAATTCTACAAAATATGATTTAATGGAATTTCACACTTTATTCTATTTAATGAGATCCAAAAAGTTGGATGCAATAAAATTTGTTAGTGTATTTGTCTCATGCACGTGAAAAGGTTAGTGGGACTGAATATAGTTCTTTATTGATACAATTAGATAAGAGGTAATATGTGTATAAAGAAAATGCCAAGTTTTAATAAGTAATTGATGGCGTAATGTTAAGTTACAAACTGCATGTGATGCATGAAGCATAGTCAAGTTGGAATGGTTCCAAACTTAGAAAAGAAGTATGAACATGTATATAAATAAGCTCATATACATCCTATTAAAGGCTTGGGTAGGAGGATATTTAGATCATTAGCTCACGGAACAAATAAAGGGTTCTAAACATTATTAATATATTAATGGAGCCATACCAAGAACCAAGGTCTTATTAGATCTAAATACAGTAATACGAGAAGATGTTGTGACATCACAAGGATTAAAACAATTAACCATATTAAAAGGCACAAGTGAGTGTATAAAGAGACATGGTTGCTAAATGGATTTGATCCTTATTACGATGAGGTAGCAATTGGCTTTGTGTTAGTGGGAGAATGTTGGGCTAAGCCTTACAGTAAATTGAGATTGGTCAAGGCTTAGTTCCAATCATGTAAAGATATGATTCATATTGAATGATTAGAGATTTTCTTTCATCCATAAGGCATTAATTATGATGAGTTATAAGTCTAATTCGATGAAGTCCATGAAATTAATACACCTTGTAAGGAAACCATAATGGGTTGCAGTTATGAGATCCCTATGCATCAAAACATAATCTCAAAATGTTCTTGGTTGATGTTTGAGATTGACATCAATGATGCTTAGAGTTTAGTACATTTTATGCTCTTCACTTTAAAAGTAAGCAATCGATCTCATAGATTGAAGTATAGAGATATTTGAAATTAGAATAAAGGTGCATGCTTAGGAAAGCAAGTTCACCAAGCATAAGACACAATGAGAAATGCATTTGGTAATACATTGCAGTGTCTATGAAACACTTCTCATGTGTAAATCATGTAAATACTCCTTAGACTTGATACACCAAGTTGTCTTATATGTAGAGTGCTATGCTTTAATTTCATCCCTACAGATGCTTAACCAAGGATGCCTATACAGAATGTTTTTGGGTATAACATAAAGCATGCAAAGGCAAACGAATGATTGAGATAGGAATCATCACCTCAAGTGTTTTAGAGAATAGATCCTACCAATTCTTGGTTAACATTAGCTTCTTGAAGTCCTGGGCCAAGGCGACTTGGAGGTTATGAAAAGGTTTCATAAGTCTTTATAAAGCTAATGCTTTAATTGCAGGAACAAATATAGAGATCAATAAAAGTAGACACTACACCAAGCTCTTATCATCTCTGGTATATATGATAAGGAAATGAATTACCCTAATAGACTGTACACTAAAAGGTTATTAAAGAGTGCTTTGACTCTCTTAATACATTGCTGGATGCCAATCATGGTCTATGGAATTGGTTGTAAATTAATTGATTGAAATTTATATTAATCAATTAAGTTATTGATCAATTCCATTATCAATGTGTTAGGAACCTAATGGGTCACACAATGATTGCATTTGAATTAAATTCAGAGAGTGATAATTTAACTTAGACTTAAATCACATGCTACGTAATTAACTTTTATAAACTTAATTAAACTATATTAATTAAGTCATATTAATTAGTCTAATCTTAACTTGTATATTAATTAATATAGTTTAGTTGAGATTTTAGGCATAATATAAAAATGGTTATGATTATAATATCGAAATTGCAATAACATAAAGGAAATTATTTCAATTAAATTTCCATTAGGCTTAAAAAAAAAGTTTAATTAATTCATGGGCCCATGTTGTAATATGTTATAATATGGGGGGCTTTATTGCAACATTAAAGTTAACTTTAACCTAGCTATTTAAATCACATTTAAATATTTTTCCACGTATGAAAAAGAGTTGTCAGAAAAGAAAAGAAAAGGGTTATCTCTTTCTGTGCCGCCATCTACATAGTGAAGAAAACATTTGTTTTTGAAGCAATTTTTTGAGTGTGTGATTCGACCATCTTTGTAAGAAATGGAAAGGGACAAACGTTGTCTCATTTGCTAGCAAAAAAGCATAGTTAAAATCTCGATCCTTTGCTTAATGGTTGAAGTGAAATTTTGTGTACTACCGTTGAAGGCCAAGAGCTTGATTGGCTAGGGTTTTTTTTTTTTTGCTGTTCCCATGTTGCATTAAAGAGATTGTTACTTCGATTAGAGAAGCATTGCGAAGGTTAGTTTTTAATTTTATGATTTGTATGCCATTCTATGTGTTAAAATATCACCATGGTGATCCGTGGGTGGAAGTATGTTTTGGTTCTAAAGTTCTAATTTTCTTTCTATTGCATAAGTTTAAGCATACCATTCAAAGACAAACCCAGCAGTCTCAATGGGTTGTTAGGGCCATGAAAGAACGATTCTTATGTGTAGACAGCCACATGGTAGTGATTCCTTTAGTTCTTTTGGGAAACGAGGACCATTTAATGGAGCATCGAATTTGGGCCTTAAATAGAGGGTTGTTTAATGTAATAATTGCTATAAGGCGCATGGTGCACCATACCTTCGGTCAACAAGATTATGTTTTAGATATGAGTAGTCTAGACATATGATGAGAGATTGTCTAAGCCCTAGACAGTCAACGAGAGATAAGAAAGGTTATTTGGAATTGATGGAGACAACACCACCTACGGCGGTGCCATCCACAAGGAATGTAAGATGTGATAAGGGTAAGGGTGTGTCCACATCATTTAAGGGTAAATTGACACAACAAGGTAATGCCAATGGAGGTCAAGCAGGGGTGTTTACTCTGACACCTTGAGATGCTCATACTTCTAATGAAGTAGTCGCAAGAACACTTTATGTTTATGGTACTGAAGCACTAGTATTGTTTGATATCGAATCAACACATTGATTCATGTCATCTCATTTTCTGTGAAAGTTAAAGCAATATTGATATGAAATGGAAGAGCCCTTGATAATGATTACTTCTTTAATTGAAGTATTAATGGCAAAATATGTATATAAGGCTTGTGTGGTCCATGTTAGGGATAAGGACATTATAGTAGATTTGGTGTTGTTAATGATGTTAGACTCTTATGTGATATTGAGGATGGACTAGTTGGCATCTTGTTCTGTCAAGTTAGATTGCTACTGTAAATTGGTAATGTTCAAGTTTTTGAGAGAACAGTTTTTTGTGATTTATGGGCATAATAGCCCAATCACAGAAGACGTTCAGATGAATGAACATAGTGGATTTTGCACTGATAGTTGGTGAGTAATGTGATGTGTTTCTTGATGAATTACCTTGATTACCACTCGAGTGAGTGATTAAATTCTACATTAACCTAATTCTAGATATGAGACCTATCTCGATACGTCCATATTGCATGGCACCGGTAGAGTTAAGAAAGCTCTAAGAAGAACTGAATGATTTGTTGAATAAGGCCTTTGAGCGATTTACCCTGGAGAGCTCCGATGTTATTTGTGAAAAAGAAAGATGGTAGCCTCAAGTTATGCATAAACAATGAAGATGGTAGAATATGATATATTTCACGAGAGATTGAATTCTACATTAAAGATTATATTTATATATGATAGATTGGTGTACTCTGAGAGCTTGGAAGAACATGAACCACACTTAAGAATTGTGTTTTAGATGCTCAACATGCATCAATTATATGTGAATTTTGAGAAATATGAGTTTTGGTTGAATGAAGTTAGCCTTTTGGGACAAGTTATATCTGAACAAAGAGTGCAAGTTGATTCTCTTTAGATAAAAGCAGTTGAGAATTGGCCTAGAATAATGAATGTTACTATGATTAGGAGTTTTTGAGAATGGTCAGTAATTATAGACATATTGTGCAAGATTTTTCCAAGATAGGATCTCCTCTAACAAAATTAACTCAAAAAGGAATTAAATTTGAATGGTCAGATGCCGATGAAAATACTTTTCAAAGACTTAAAACTTGCCTCACTTCTACACCCACATTAAGCCTACTGTGTGAATAAAGAGGCTATATAATGTGCTACAATGAGTCACAGGTTGGATTAGGCTACATGTTGATGCAACACGAGAAAGTTATAGCTTATGCTTCCCAATAACTTAAGAGACATGAACAAAACTATGCTATGCACAATTTGAAGATGATCACGACCATATTCACCTTAAAGATATGGTGACACTATTTACATGGTAAGACTTGCGAAATATATACTATTCATAAAAGCTTAAAGTATATATTTCAGCAAAGAGATTTGAACTTGAGACAACGTAGATGGCTGGAATTATTGAAAGATTATGACTACACCATACTCTACCATCTTGGCAAGGCGAATATGGTGGCGGATGCCTTGAGCCAAAAATCAATGGAGATTTTAGCACATGTGGCAATTGAAAAATGATCATTGGTGCAGAGTTTGTATGATCTTGGCAATATAAGAGACCAACTTGAGGTTAATGATTCCAGTGACTTAGTGGCACATTTTAGAGTTTGCCCAATTATTATGGATCTAATTAAAGGCACCTAGGATCAAGATGAATTCTTGGTGAAAGTCATTGAAGATATGAGTAAAGATTGAGCTTGAGACTTTGTATACAACATTGATGGTTTGCTAAGATATCAATCACAAATGTATCTGCCGGATATAGATGGTTTAAGAAATGAGATACTAGAAGAGGCTGATGTTGCAGCCTATGCCATACATCCAATTGCCACTAAAATGTATCACGATTTAAAGTCTATTTACTAGTGGCTAAGTTTGGAAAAAGACATAGTTAAATATGTCTCCAAGGGTTTGGTTTGTCAATAAGTGAAAGCTAAACATCAAAAAACTTTTGGCTACTATAACCATTACCAAAACCTAAATGGAAGTGGGAACATGTAACAATGGACTTTATGACAAGTTTACCTTGAGGTAAGGGAGATTATGATGCTATATAAGTGATAGTTGATCGACTAACTAAGTTAGCCCATTTTCTACCCATGAAGGCTAAATTTGGAGCAACTCGGTATGCCTGAATTTACAATGATGAAATTGTAAAACTACATGGTGTTCTAGTAATAATAGTGTCAAATAGAGGATCATGGTTCATGACTAATTTTGGATGAAATTGTAAGAGGTCTTACACATAAAATTAGATTTTAGTATGGCTTTCCATCCATAGATGGATGGCCAAACCTAGTGTAGCATACAGACGCTCGAAGACATGTTGAGAGTGATAGTATTAGACTTTGAAGTCTCATGGAGTTATTATCTGCCTTTGGTCGAATTCGCTTACAACAGTAGCTATCAAGCCACCATTGGAATGGCACTATTTGAAGCATTGTATGGGCGGAGCTACAAATCGCCCATTGGATGGTTGAAAGTTAAGGAAAGAAAACTCTTAGGGCTAAAGTGGTCCAAGAAGCTTAGCGAGGTGTTAGAATAATCCAAGAAAGGATTTTATTTACTCAAACTCAACAGAAATCGTATGTCGAAAATAAGATAAAGCCCTTGGAATTTGAGATAAGGGACTATGTGTTCCTCAAAGTTTCAGAGACTAATGGAGTTAAGAGGTTTGGCAAGAAAGGGAATCAAAGGCCTAGATGCATTGGAACTTTTGTGGTTTTAAAGCGTATAGGCACAATGGCATATCAACTAGCATCACTACCGAATATGTTCGATGTTCACCTACTTTTTCACATATCCAAACCTAGGAAATATGTTCTTGGTCCTTCACACGTGATTCATTATGATGAAGTCTAATTGCAAGATGGATTGACCTATGACAAGCAGCTTGTATCCATATGAGATCAACAAGTGAAATAGCTTCACTTCAAGGATATTGCCTTAGAGAAAGTATTATGGAAGAGCCTTACGGCTGAAGACGCAACATGTGAACTTCAAGAAGAAATAAAAGCCAAGTATCTTTACATTTTTGAGAGTTGAGGAACAAATTTTATCTAACAATGTTAAGCTAAATTCGGGGACAAATTTTTATGATGAGGGGAAGATGTAATGCCTTGGATCTTGATGTTGGCTATGTATGAAAGTTAAACTAATTTATGGGTTAATTGTTAGTGTAATCCCTGCAAGCCAATCGATTTTGTGCTTGTAAAACACTACATTAATTAGTCATATTTCATGTTAAATACATTATGGATATTTCTTTATCCATGAGTTTATTTATAAAAAGTTATGAGAGACTTATGTAGATAAAGTCCTTGGAACAT
>NW_018397263.1:7302634-7305530 GCF_002168275.2 Theobroma umbraticum
GTAGCTAGATCTTTGAGATTTTATGTTCGAATTTTAGCATTATAGGTGTTTTCTATTGACACATTTTATTTGTTTGAACACTTAATTCCCTTATATGAATATTTCTATCAATTCTTGCACCTTTCATTCCTAAGTGCTTAAGTCAATTTAGAAATGTTATGAGTTAAATAATGAAAGAGATAGTAAAGATCAAAACTGAAGAAAAGTTCAAAATATGATTGTATTCATCTCATTACCTAACAAAAGATATAATTTTGAGGGTGTTAAATTGGTCAAAAGAAAAAGGGAAAGAAAGAATGAAGTGTTGAACAAAAGAAAAATTTTGACAAAACAAGGGTATACTAGGTGAAGGAAAATAAAGCTTTGATTAGGTCTTAGATTGACTATGTGCTTAGTGTGATTTGAGCTATACATTATCTCATATACAACCTTAACCATAGCCATACATTACAAGCTATTAAAGTCTTATTGATCCTTATTTTAGTGTTAGTCTACATTAGTGAAGAGAGAGAAGAAAATCAAACTTATGAAATTTAATTACTAATTTGAATTTTTCATGAATATAAACTTGTTTGGATTGTACAATGTTTTAGGTGAGAAGATTGCACACACACACAGAAATTCATTGAATGATAAGCTTGCATTTGAATTGAACATGAACTTAAATAATATTTGCATGTGGCTTAGAGTTGTGAATACATATCAACTTTTGAGGATATTAATGGTAATTAATGAGATGGTGCAATTGAATTCTAGTTAAATGTTTTCGTTGTTTAAGTTATTGCATGTTTTTTATGGTTTGCTCGAGGACTAGCAAAATTTTAAGTTTGGGGGTGTGATAACTCTATTATATAGAGTTATTTTGATACATTTTGGAGGCTTAAATAGCTAGATCTTTGAGTTTTAAGATTTGTATTTTAGCCTTTTAGGTATTTTTCTAGTTTAAGTTAGATTACATGTTGAATAGTTAAATTAAGTTATTTTAATTCAAGTTTACTTTATTTTGCTTTAAATTACATTAAGAAGAGTTAGTGTCCATTTCACTCATGGTTTTGTGCAGGATACATGATGAGCAATGTGCATTTGAGTTAAAGTAGCAAAAGTATGGCGAAAGCTTCACTCATACATGCTGCAATAATTCAAAGATGACATGAGCTTCAGAAGTCCAGTTGACGTGATTTTTTATCCAATGGAAAGCTAAGAAAATGGGTTCGAACTTTTATCTTTACCACTTGGCCCATTCCAGACTAGATCATGGTGAAAATATGTCTAAAAATGGTGAACAGATGTAGGTCCGCACAAAGCAACTTGGTGATTAAAGTTACAGCTTTGAGTTACTCATGGCTGCGGTGTTGAAGAAGCTACCATTGAGAGCTTGGAGGATTCTGGCCATGGCATTGTGCTAATGGGGAACATCATACAAATGGTTGAGAGCAAAATATCACAGCACTAGAGAAGTAGAGCTATAGCACTACCAAGGAGTGTCATAGAGCTGCATTGCCATCCTAATTTCCAAAAATAAAATTTTGATGAAAAATTGGAAAGTAGGGCATGTTGCACAAATTGAAGGGCATTTTGGAGAGCATTCAGAATAAAGGGTGGCATTAGCTTTTTAATAGAATTGCAGCTAAGAATCAAGCAAGAAATCAAGAGCAATTGAGTGAGATTCAAGATTAACCAGGCTTCAACATTAGTTTTTTTCTATCTTTTGTGTTATACTTATTTTCTTGTTTTGAATTCATGGCTGAATTTCTTTTGATATTGTTTTATTTAGATATTAGGAACTAATTTGCTTTTCTAGGATTATGGTGGATTCCAACATGTAGTTTGAATATTTATTTCTATTTTATTTAACATGAATAGGTATAATGTTATTTATTCAAATATGTTCTTAATGCCTTTAATTACCTGATCAACAATTAATTGATTTGTGAATCTAATTTGAACTTGATAGATTGATTTTTGGTTGGACTAAGATTTGAATGGTGTATGTTCACGTCACTTAGTTGATCTGATCTGCGATTCGATTAGACATACGTTAATTATGATACATAGCCAAATTAGGAAACATGTTTAATGAACTTAATTTAATTGATTCTTATGGACATATAGTAAACTAACTAAGTTAGATATTTGTGGAAGCATCTCAATGGAGACTTGTCCATAGCTTTGGATTCTAGGTTAGTAAAACACCTAGGAAAGATAAACAACACGAGAAGTTGGTGTCAGATGAAGTGTTGAATGAACCCATATTTAATTTCTGTGGATTAATTTAGTCTTTATTTTAATTCCATTTTGATTAGTTTCTCTATTTTTGAATTGCTTAAATAAGGTTAATTTGTTTTAAAATTTTGGTAATTAGTGAAAATTTAGAAACAAATCTGTATGGGAATGATACTCTCCTTCTACTATATTACTTATTTGTGATAGTATGCACTTACGTGAAAATTTGACAACAATAACCTTTAAATCTTAAAATTTCAAACCTTTCAACTCCGTAACTCCAAACTTAAAGTCCTTACATTGTTTCCAACTTACATCTTCATCTCAATTCATTATGAAATGCTCAATACCAGTACATAAACTCATCATACAATTCAAATTCTCATTCATGCTCTATGTCACATGGCATTCCCATCAAAACATAACATAATTTGCCTACATTTCATACTCATCTAAGTGCCAAACACTGCACTTTATCATTCATGTGCCAAACTTATGCACAACAACATTTTGAGCCTTCACATACTCAAACGTCATAGTCTTTTCTCTATGGACATAGGGATACCCTTAAGCTCATAAACATATTCATTAAGGGTGAAATTAGTGTTAGGGATTTAAATCATACAAAGATAACTCATACGTAGTGGAATATTATTAAAATTTTAATCCCCAA
>NW_018397263.1:7305540-7305659 GCF_002168275.2 Theobroma umbraticum
CACTTTAATTGAAACTAATCTAGAAAAACCACGAGAGAAATTTTGACATACCTGAAAGTCTGCATTATTTGGTGGAGTCCTCTTTGGCTTTTTGTTTTAACTTTTGTACACCAACTAGG
>NW_018397263.1:7305669-7305910 GCF_002168275.2 Theobroma umbraticum
TCATAACAGCACAGTTGTCCTACCTTTAATAGTGATCCACGTAGTGATTTGCCAAAATCTCTTCACTAAGAGTGTGTGAATCCTTAAGTCGAAGTTTGTGTTAGCAAATTCTCAACTTTTGAGCGCTCTTGTGTTTCTCTCTTTTGGTTGTTATCCTATCTCAACACATGAGAATGTAAAATAGAACTCTATCATATATTCAAGAGGTGGCTAAGGAATTCTTTTATAGAGTGAATTGACC
>NW_018397263.1:7305920-7306012 GCF_002168275.2 Theobroma umbraticum
CCAACAAGGATTATAAAATGTCTTGCACTAATTGGCCTTTTATTTAATACTCTATGAAATCATATTTGATTTAGCCCAATACTTAATTGGAT
>NW_018397263.1:7306112-7306325 GCF_002168275.2 Theobroma umbraticum
AGAAAGTATGCAGAGTGTTCTTGAGATTTTTGAGCTCTTTTTTATCTTGGAAGCATTCAAAAGTGATTCTTGGCTATTAGGAGGGCTTTTTATACTTGAAAAATCAACTCTGATTGCAGCTAGACAGATTTTGACCGTTGCAAATAGTTTGGGAGCAATTCTAGCAGTTATTTTGTCTTTTAGCGTTCAGTTCAAACTGTCAGACAGAATGCT
>NW_018397263.1:7306335-7306722 GCF_002168275.2 Theobroma umbraticum
TAATCGTTATCACTTAGTTGACTAAGTCATCTCTGTCTCTGAACCCAGTTTCTGGCAATAGGCTCTATCTCTGAACCCAGTTTTTGGCAATAGCCTCTTAGTCGACTAACAAAACTTCGTAGTCGATTAAGTCGTTTCTGTCTCTGAACTTGGTTTCTGGCAAAAAGCTTTTAGTCGACTAACACTATCTCTTGGTCGACTAAGTATTCTCTGTTTTAAAATTTGCTTGAACCCATCAATTTCTCTTTTGAGTTTTATCCATCCAACTCACTTGATTATTCAACTTAGAGGCTTCTTGTTTCATTGCTCAATTGTAGTTGCTTATTCTTATGTGTTTTCATATTTGCTTTTGAGTGATTAATTTATTAATGGCATACATTTTTGTCC
>NW_018397263.1:7306797-7306909 GCF_002168275.2 Theobroma umbraticum
ATATTTTGCTATCATCAAAAACATATAGAGTCAACATTCTCTATCTCTTATTTTATATGATGACAAAACACTCATAGATTAATAGTACAATGTCTATGTTCAATATGAATGC
>NW_018397263.1:7306919-7307013 GCF_002168275.2 Theobroma umbraticum
CAAACTCTATTTAACTTAGTCTTCATTCTTTTTTTTTTTGTAAATTTTATCATTAAAATTGATATTCAAAACTCCCCCTTAATGAGTGCATCTA
>NW_018397263.1:7307139-7307265 GCF_002168275.2 Theobroma umbraticum
ATTTGCATTTGAAATGATTTTAAAATCTCCCTCTTAATCTCCCCCTCAACATATACATTAAATTTGCTCATAAACCTTCTCCCCCTTTTTGTTATGTCAAAAAGATTAAGAAGAGTGAGCACTAAA
>NW_018397263.1:7307413-7307581 GCF_002168275.2 Theobroma umbraticum
CCACAACCAAGTCATTAAGGAATATACCCATTAAGCACATTCAAGTATTAATTCCTCAAGAGAATCATCAATGAGAAAGCCACATGTTTATATATCTATAAGAAAAATGTGGACATAATAATTATGAAGTTCAAGGAAGATAATCATAAAGATGTTCAATAAGCACAT
>NW_018397263.1:7307591-7307679 GCF_002168275.2 Theobroma umbraticum
TTAACTCCAATACCAAGTGCTAAAGCTCAATATACCAATTGATAGATATTGGTAAAATCTTTCCTTTTTGTAAAAGAATAATATCAAT
>NW_018397263.1:7307689-7307767 GCF_002168275.2 Theobroma umbraticum
GGAATCATTTTAAAGCTCATTATATCAGATGGTAAAGCACTAGTAAAGACTTCCTTTATCATTAAGCATTCTATGCAT
>NW_018397263.1:7307777-7308008 GCF_002168275.2 Theobroma umbraticum
AGGCTCAAAACATTCAAGAAAGATATGATCAATTTAAAGCTCAACTGGGAAAAGATAATTATAAAGCTTGATGCTAATTTTAAAGCTAGAAACTGATTGGGAAAACTTAAGACTTGATACCAATTATGCACTTCAACTTTCAAGTTTAAGTGAGAAACAATATAAGGCACTATATCTGTTTTAGTGTTTAGAAAGATGTTACTAGTAATGAAGAACACCAAATGTTGAATT
>NW_018397263.1:7308018-7308117 GCF_002168275.2 Theobroma umbraticum
CTTCTTATTGAAAATCTTAATTCCTTCTGATATCAATGACAATCATTGACTCCCTTTTAAGAAATCATAAGCTCAACAAAAATTGTTAGAAATCCTTAA
>NW_018397263.1:7308127-7308278 GCF_002168275.2 Theobroma umbraticum
ATTGGGAGAGAAATCATGAGCCTAGAAAAAAAATGAGCATCCAGATGGATATTCAATTTATTTTCCTAATAGTCGAGTATTCATGGAACCAAAAAACAAGTATGAGCATTTGAATAGATGTTCAACATATGCATCAAATACTCACATTTCA
>NW_018397263.1:7308293-7308433 GCF_002168275.2 Theobroma umbraticum
GTAGCTCCTAGGCATGTCTAAGGAATCATTAGTCTTCAATCATCATTCTCAATTGTCATCAAGAATTATCAATCATCATCAAGAATTCATTATTTATTCTCAATATCATTCAGCCAAGCAACATCAATCAAGCATTTCCA
>NW_018397263.1:7308674-7308817 GCF_002168275.2 Theobroma umbraticum
TCAAAATCATTTTCATGCTGACATTCATCCAAGTCATTTTAATGCAAGCATTGCCAGATGTATTTTTCAAATTATATATGAAAATTGTGAATTCAAGGAGAATTTTCACAAAAGGCATATCATTATTAATGAAGCATGACTAA
>NW_018397263.1:7308917-7309030 GCF_002168275.2 Theobroma umbraticum
TAACAATTTTTGTTGAGCTTATGATTTCTTAAGGGGGAGTCAATGATTGTCATTAATATCATAAGGAATTAACATTTTCAACAAGAAGGTTTGGTGAGAATTCAACATTTGGT
>NW_018397263.1:7309109-7309197 GCF_002168275.2 Theobroma umbraticum
GTTGAAATGCATAATTGGTATCAAGGCTTAAGTTTGCCCAATCAGTGTCTAGCTTTAAAATTAGCATCAAGCTTTATAATTATCTTTT
>NW_018397263.1:7309207-7309449 GCF_002168275.2 Theobroma umbraticum
CTTTAAATTGATCATATCTTTCTTGAATGTTTTGAGGCTTAAAGTTGATATGAATGGAATGCTTAATGATAAAGGAAGTCTTTACCATTTGATATAATGAGCTTGAAAATGATTCCATCTCTCATAATTGATATTGTTTTTTACAAAAAGAAGAGATTTTACTTATATCTATCAATTGGTATATTGAGTTTAGCACTTGGTATTGGAGTTAAAATATGGCTTATGTGCTTATTGAACATCTT
>NW_018397263.1:7309764-7309881 GCF_002168275.2 Theobroma umbraticum
TGATATAACAAAAAGGGGGAGAAGGTTTATGAGCAAATTTAATGCATATGTTGAAGGGGAGACTAAGAGGGAGATTTTAAAATAATTTCAAATGCAAATTTGCTCAATGTTTTGTCA
>NW_018397263.1:7309899-7310172 GCF_002168275.2 Theobroma umbraticum
TGTTAGCTTTAAAATTATTATAGTTTTGATTATGATAAAATGATCAAATTTGCTAGAACATCATTTAAGTAATCCTTGACAATTGCTTGAAATGATTTAACTCCCATATATTTGTCCTTACATGGTTATAAGCTTGCCTTTTGAAGTTACTAAACTATATCTATAAGCTTGTATGACTTAGGTGTATAAGTGCTTACGATTCCCATTCATTAAAGTTTTATCTAAAGATTAAAGGAAAATTTAGATGCACTCATTAAGGGGGAGTTTTGAATA
>NW_018397263.1:7310475-7310608 GCF_002168275.2 Theobroma umbraticum
ATATGTTTTTGATGATAGCAAAATATTCCCATTCATTGGTGTCTAATTATATTACCTGAGTGTGCAGGACAAAAATGTATGTTAAATAATTAGTTAATCATTCAAAAGACAATATCAAAACTCATAAGAATAA
>NW_018397263.1:7310708-7334454 GCF_002168275.2 Theobroma umbraticum
TACTTAAGCTCCCAAAATGAGTCAAAATAACTCTATATAATAGAGTTATCAAGGCTCAAAAGGGCTACCTAACAGTAATTTATGTAAAGGAAGGCTACAAAAGGCTCAATTAGTTAAAAAATGGCCTAAATCATCTCCTTAACTAAGTATAGCCTGGATTTCACCTCGAGAGAGAATGAAACAAATTCTATAACTTAATACATAATTTAAAATTTTCACATTCACATAAACCTTCTCTAAATTCATTTAATGAATTTAAGCAAAAGACAACGCTCAAAATGTAGAAATTCCATCCTAACCATAAAGCTTAGCAGAAGAATTTATATATCACTCAAACAATATTCACATTTACAAAGAATCAAAATAGGAATATCACTAATTTCTCACCATTGGATAGGTAAATTAAACAAAAATGGTCCAATTAAATTTAGTTCAACTTTTTAAAATATGCATAAAATTAAAAAAATTAATGAAAATACCTAACCTAAAGTATCATAAAAACTAATAACAATAAAACCCTCCCTCAATCTTAAATTGCACATTGTCCTCAATGTGAAAAGCTAAAAGGAATAAGAAAAAGAAACTCCTTTATCAATGGTGACAATGCATTGAAAACGTTAATTTTCTTTCTCTTTATCTTCATCCTTTCTAAACATGAAGACTCAACAAACAAGCTAAGGTGACGTTAGAACTACTTATTTAAATAGCAAAACAGAAACTAACTTAAATGATAGCTAAACTTAAAAAGATATAGTTTGCGTTGCCTCTTAAGAAACGTTTCTTTGTAGTCACTAGCTTGACTATGATACCCCTTTTTTACTTCTTCATCACCGTAAAAATGCTTAAGGCTTTATTTCTTTACCTTGAATGCTCTGGTAAGCATACTAAACATCTCAATGTAGCCATAAGACAAAACTTTTACCACTTTAAAGGTTTTCCACCAATATGATTGAAGTTACCATGGTAAAAGATGGAGGAGTGAACTAAAAAGTACTACTAGTTGTCCAACCTTAAAATCACTATCATTAGAAGGTGGTAGATTATTCTCATCGTAACACTGCTTTTGTTTTGAGATGTAGTGGCAATGTTTGTAACTCAAGAGTTGTGATGGCTTCCTTGTAAGTGGTCGAGTAAGATTACCTTTACCTTTATCAACTGAGTCTACTCTGTATCATTGAGCTGTGGATGAAGGGTATTTAAGTTCGTTGAAATTAGTAAATTCAACTACCTTATTTCCAACTCTAAAATGGGAACAAGGAAGAGTACCATCTATCGATTGATAGATACAAGTTCGAAAGCAATTTGGAATAGGGCAAAGTACCTTATACTGATAGTCGAGTGTATGTATTGATAGATGAGGCATGAAATGCAAAAGTAAAAGAAGGAACTATCAATCGATGCATGTTATTTATGAATAGATGAGTGAAAACTAGCAAAAATAAAAAAAGGCTCTATGTTATTTGCCCATTTAGAAAACAAAAGAAAAATAAAAAGATTTCATTTGATCTTTGATCCCCATGCCCCACAATTGGATTTTTAAGCTTGGAGAAGGCATTTTGAGGCTAGGAAATCAATCTAAAGGTAAAAACCAAAGCTTTTCAGAAATTGATTTTGAATTTGAATAGTTTAGGAATTAGAAATCCTATGTTTCAGCTTTGGTGGCTAATAGTGTTTAATTATTGCTAGAGGTTTAGAGTTTTGTGAGCTAAACCAGCATCTAAGGTAAGGATTAAGCTCATTATTGAAGAATTAAAGGAATTTGAGCTTGTATGTTAATTACCTAGAGATTAGGCTTTTTTTTAAAGTTATAATTTAGCTATGAAGTATAGAGTTATTCTGTAAATATTGATGTTTATGTATTGTTGATTGTTAGATTTCAATGGGAGTAAGAATTCTACCCATTTGTTGAATATTAAGTTACTTGAGTTGAAGTTAAAGCATTGGTGAGCTGAATTGTGCAAGTGTTGACAAAAGAGCACTTGGATAACAGAGTGAGTGGGGTTTTGATTGAATTAAGAGCTGTATGACTATGCTCCTTATGATAATTATGATGCTAGGTTTGAAGTGTATATGTTATATGTGTCTAGAAAAGTTATGTTTAGACTAGTGGATGCTACAAAAATTCTGTGAAGTGCCTAGAGGGGTTATACCTAGGCTAAGTATAGTAATGTGTTTATGTTGATGCCTTTGAAGGGGAATTAAAGTATGATGCCTTAGTGTTCTAGGAATGAACCATATGCGAGCAACGAGATTGATCATAAAGTATTAATGATGATATGATGATATTATGGTATGATTACGAATGATTATTTATGTTACGATCAAAATGTATGATCCATCCGAGGATAATTTCGAATGTTGATATGGTATGAGGTTAAGTGTCTCCCTCCCCTATGACCATGTATGTTGCTTACAGGGATGGTTGTTTAGTCTCACTTCTGATTCCCACTTGTTGTGCTTGGATGCATGTATATTTGCTTATAGGGATAATGGTTTAGTCTCACTTATGATTATTGCCAGCAATGCTATGATGCCATCAATTGAGTTATTTGAAACGATGACTATATTATCCATTAGCTGCTTCAGCACTTAGCATGATAAGTTTATGATGCTCCATCAGTGACTTCAATATCAAGTGTGATATGATGATGTTATGCTGTCCATTAATTGGCCACTATACTTTTGACTATGTTATGTCTAGGATGTGAAAATGTGAATTATGCTAGCAATGCATATGAACTATTGTAAACCCAAAGGCTTAAGGTAAGAGCCATACATATATCTTAAACGTAAAATGATGCAATGCGAGTTTTATAGAGTCTAAGGATTTAGCATCGATGTAAACACTTCTAAGATAAATATGCTAATCACATATGTAGACAGCCATATAGTGGGCTGGTTCCTATGATAAATGGCTATGATGATGAGTTTTGGTAGGTATGATAATAATAAACTACCCTACCCTTGCATGCCAAATAAATTGTAGCCTATGTTAATGATGTTATTTTTAATGGATATGTGTTCTCATTATCCCTGCACATTTACTTTTGATTATATGCTCCCACTCACTAAGTATTAGCATTACTCACCCTTTTGATTGTATTATGTAGATAAATAAACATCGAGGTTCTAGTGGCATAGCATCATCATTTAGACAAACACATTTTAGCATTTAGTATGCTTTCCTCTAATGAGTGCACTCCCTTGAGTTGCAGTTTTGTTTTACACTTTTCCACAATGTTGACAAAATTATGTCATTAACGAATTATGAGAGCACTGTGCTACCTTATATTTTATTTAATCTAATGTTTAAATGGTTTAATGAACTAGCCAACATATGGCTGAGAGAATATTATGTTCTAGTCATATGTGTGATTATGAGCCAAAAGGCTAAAGATAAATATGAAATTTTAAAATTGAAATTATGAGAATGAAGATGGCTATGAGGCCTTTTTTTAGGTAAAGTTATATGATAAATAAATTAATGCATGAAGGCTAGTGCTTGCCTCGGAGGCTACACCTGCCAAGCTTGTGCACTAGTCATGGCTCCTCGAGTTGAATCATGACAATAAGGAAATTATGAATAATGGATCCCACTACGAATGCTGAAACGAATGTGTCGTTTGCCATCCTCATTCAAAACTGCCTTTTACTTTGTTTTTTTCTTTATTGAAACCCCAACAAAGAATTACGAACATGGTTAATGGCTTTAGAATCTACTATCCAATTATCCGTAGAATCAACCACAAAACAAGCGTCTAATATATTTAAAAACTCATACCTTGTTTACTCTTCTAGATTTCAAGGTAAACGTTGTAGTTTCACTACCAATATCTTTTTTCACCATAGTAGAAACATTTTCCCTTGGTGTTGTCTTTTGAAGTAATCTTTGTTTTCATGGGCTTTTCCTTTACTGTAGTAAGCCTTTAGCACTCCTTTTATTTCCAACTTTCTTCTTTTTTACCCTTGGATTTGGGCTTAGAAGTGAAAACTACATGTGCTTCATGTTTTTCTTTCAATTCAAGAATCTCTTCCACATTTTGGAGATCATTCATTAGCCCACTTAGGGTGTAATCCTTAATATGCAGTTCATAATCCAATTTGAATTGTGAAAATGATGAATTCAAGCTATGATGGACTGGTATTTGCATATTAGCTTCAATCTCAACACCATGTAGCTCTACCTCATTGAGGCGAAAAAATTACTTTCAACATGTAATCTTTAAAAGGCTCCCCAGGTTTCTACTTGAGGTCCTTAAAATTGTTGATTACTTTCATCTTAACAGACTTTTTTTATGTACCAAACATCTCACATATGTTCAACATTATGTCAGTACCATTAACCATTCTTTCATGCTACTTTTGCGATATGCTACTCCTAGAGGCTTGTATATAGCACTAAGCTAGCATGTTTACATCATGCCACTTCTTATGATATTCAATGTATTATGGAGTTGATTGATGAGTTAGTGCTTCAGGCTCATGCTCAGAAAGAACCCACGTGATCTTATCATAATTAAGGATGATATTAAGATTTATTTACCATTCAATATAGTTATCACCATTTAGAGTGCATTTGGCTAGCAAAATTGCAAGTGGATTAATGTTTGTGATGTAGATATGTTTCCAAAAGTACATTTGAAATTATGTAAGCATGCTAGTTATATATATGGACTCTGAACATTTCATGAAGCATGTGTGTATGATGATAATATATAAAACCCTATAAATTATATAATTAGTTTGACAGTCATTTACTTTTTTGTAAATAAATTAACTGATAGTGGGCCATAATAATTTACTACTAGGCAAACTAAGACCTTCCCACTACTATGTTACCTAGTATCTTATTACTTAACATGTTCAAGGAGAGCCTTCATTTAGTCCGTAAAGTTTACCAATAAAGCTACTATAGGGAAGTTAATAGTAAATTCATGTTGAATGTAGCAACCATTGTTTCATTCTTTTCAGCTCCTTAATCAGTCAACCTCTATGGGAGATCTCAACTCATAGTCCATCCAAAAAGACTTATCCTTGTAGAGACCCAGTCCATCATGATCTAGATTCAAGCTTGCTTGTAAAAAGTGACATGTTTCGCATGCCAATGAGCCAAAAATGGAAATCGCGGGCTCTAGGATTACTAGCTTCCTCTCCACTCAATATTTTTAAACGTAGGGTTTTTCGTGACTGTTTATCGAATTTTCTAGATGTATATTTAGAATGTCCTAAGTCAAATTATGGGCTTTGTTATATCTTTAACTAAATACTTTACTATATAACTATGTCCATATTACCATCTTGTCTAGTTGTGATTTAATTTCTTGCATTCATTATGTATCTCGCAGAATAAAACTCTTTTAAACTAAAATACATAATGTATGCATGGCAATCCTTAAGAGGTTGACACCTATCCTAGTTGACTTGTTATTGATCAAACAATATCCCATATCATTCATTCGTATTTATATATTAATATAAATATAAGCCACATTGATGTCTATGCTTTAAAAAATTAAAAATTACAACTTGTAAGATGAAAGATCTTCAACCTTCTTTTACTTCCATAACTTTTCTCTATGGAACACCTTCCAAAATTAGTACTCTATTGAATTTTTTTGGCTATCAAAAGTCCTCTAATTTTTTTCAATTTTAATTTTAATTTTAACCCAATTTGAAAACAAATTTATTTTGTCCAATTAAAAAAATTACATTAATTAACACCAAAATAAAATTTAGCTTTCAATCTAAGGCCAAAAATTAATTCCATTAATTTTAACCAAATTTGAAAATAAATTTTATTTTGCACAATTAATTAATCTTTTTAATTAATACCAAATAAAATAATTTTCAATACATGGCTAAAATCCCCCTTTTCTTCTAGCCTCCTTACCCTTAAATAGATGTTTTTCCTAGGGCAAAATTCAACCTAGAATTTTGGTTCACACTGACTAGCGACTTGTTAGAAATTTTTCTCCTTGATCAAGTGGTAAACATAAGAATTGTAGCTCTATCTCTTATCTTTGCAATGCCATAAGAATCACCATATTTGGACCTCCAAAGCAAAAGTTATGTGATGGGTAGCTAGATTTTTGAGATTTTAGGTTCAGATTTTAGCATTGTAAGTATTTTTCTAGTTTAAGTTTTGAGTACTTGTTAAGTGACTAATTTAAGTTATTTTAGTTAAATTTTATGTTGTTTATTTTAAATTACTTTAAAAGTAGTTATTGCTAATTTCTTTGATGGCTTTTGTAAGAAATTGATGAAAAAGGTTCATTTCATGGAAATCATGCAAGTATAGTGATAGCTTCATTCGTATATGTTTCAGTATTTGGATCATATCTCTCTCTACAAACTCTAAATAAGTTGATTCTTAGACCACTAGAATTATAAGAAGAAAGGCTACAACTTTTATGTTTACCAATTCGCCCTGTTCTGATTAGATCATGGTCAAAATATTTGTCAAAGTCGAAGCACTGCAGTAGTACGCAAGGACTAAACATGATGCGGTATTTGGAGCATATCTTTCAATCCAGAAGTCTAATTGATGTGATTCTTGATCCATTGGAAAGTTAAGAGAGGGGACTATTTGATGTTTACCACTTTTCCCTATTTGGAGCATATCATGGTGAAACTCACGTTTGAAGTTGATAGACTGCCACAGGGCTGGGAGAACAAGGCTGCAGCGTTGATGAAAGGAATCACACAAACAAATTTTCGGAGAGCTCAGTGTGCTCAGTGCTGCAGCACTAAAGAAGTAGCACCACAGCACTGGGTGACTTTCCAAAAATAAGAAAAGTTGACGAGATTTTAGAAATTAGGTTATTTAGAACCTATTTAAGGGACCTTTTTCACAGATTTTGAGGGAGGAGGCAGCAAGCAACTATTCTGGAGATTTGAAACCAAGAACAAAGCAAGAAAATAAGAGAATTGGAGAGAGAATCAAGATCACAAAGCTCTAACTACTAGTTTTTCTCTTACTGTTGTGCTTTTCTTATTTTTTTTGACTTGGATTCATGGCTAAATTTCTTTGGATATTATCTTTATTAGATATTATGAGCTAATTTAATTTTCTAGGATTGCAATTGAACTCACATGTAATCTAAATTTTTAATCTCTTTCTTGCTTATTTTCAATGGGATTTGAATTGTTTATTCCAATTTGTTCTTAATGCTTTTAATTTGTTGGCCACTAGTTAAATTGATTTAGGAACCTAAACAAACTTGGGAAAGGGAGTTTAGTGTAGACGAAAATTGGGATAGCATATGATCATATTACTTGATTTGTGTATAGGATAAGGATATACCTATAGGCCATGTGTAGCCAAATAAGAGCCTGAACTTAATGAATCTATTTTAATTTCAATTCACATAAGATATAGTGTTTTGGTTAAAATAGGTATTTTTATAAGATGAGTCGAGAGACCCTTATAAATAATTTAGGACTCTAGGTTAGCAATTCAAACTATTGTAATAAGTTAAGGAAGAGAGGTAAGATTTAGATAAAGTAAGAGGGATATTGTAATCCTAGGCTTGTTTGATTTGATATGCACTCGAATAATTATTTTTTTATTTTTCTTGTTAGTTTAAATTTTATTTAATTAGTTGTAGTTAATCAATTAATTTTGAGTGTTTGGATAAGATTCATTTGTTCTAATATTAGTATTTAGTAAAATTTTAGATCAATTCTTTGTGAGATTCTTGCTAATATACTATCTATTCGATACGTATACTTGCGTAGTGGACTTTTAACTGACATTATGCCTAAAGTACGAAATAGGTCTGACAGAAGAACTTGCAAAAAAATAATGGCAAAATTCACTAACTGGTGACTTGTGACGAAATTTTTATCTTCCTTTTCCACAACTCTTAGGGTTTTGTGTCTATGACACATCTCATGTTGTATTTTCCCAACTCTTAGGACTTTTGAGCTTTGGATTTTACTCGTTGTGATTTTTCTATGCGACATTTGTCTTGGGATTTTGATTTGGATCATATACCCCCTTGTTGGATTTGGATCATGGTGTATGGTTTTGATTGTGTAACCTATGGATTTCAACAATTTTCTAGCTATAAAAGCAATTTATCCAATTTACACAAGTGAAAATTCACAATCATACAATATGCAACTAATATAATATTCGCATCAATATAAACGAACAAAAAAAAAAGAGAAATTACCTATTCTATGCTAGAAATATATTTGATTCTTCACACCTAGCCAATTATACTCAATTCACCACCACATCAATTATTCAAATTCCCGACCAATTTGAATTACCCCTTATTCCTTAAGAATCTTTCAATATCGAACCTAAAGTGGGTTAGGTGTGGAATACTTTTTAGGATGGTAATTAGATAGCTTTCTTTCAATTTCTTCAATGGCAATTTTTCTTTGCATAAGGCTTGTAGAAAATTGTTGGAGCAAGAAAAAAACCTAGAGAGAGAGAGAGATAGGAGTTTTGCTATCTCAAAAAAAGGTGGCTAGTGTTTTAGCCAAAATCACATATTTATAATGTGAATTTTCGCCTTATAAAAATAAAAGCGATACTTCTTACTTCAAACTCCTTTTAATTTAATTGATTAAAATTAAATTAATATTAGCCATCTAAAATTATAATTAAAAATAAATTTATTTATTTAATTATAAATTCAAGTCCATGTCAAATTAGGATTATTCTATTTTGTTATTATCCATCTTTAATTAAAAAAAATTAATAATAAAATAAGAAAATCCTAGCCACACTTGAAGCAATATAACTATTTGATAACTCTATTATATAGAGTTATTTTGACACATTTTGGATGTTTAAGAAGCTAGATCTTTGAGATTTTAGGTTCCAATTTTAGCATTTTAAGTGTTTTTCTAGTTTAAGTTTGATTACATGTTAACCAGTTAATTTAAGTTGTTTTAGTTTAATTTTATATTGTTTTGTTTTAAATTACTTTAAGAGTAGTTATTGTTGATTTCTCTTATTGCTTTTGTAGAAAATTTGATGAAAAGGTTCATTTGATGAAAATCCATGCAAGTACGGTGATGGCTTAATTCATATATATTGCAGTATTTTGACCAAATCTTTCTATACAAAACTCTAAATGAAGTGATTCATGATCAGATCATGGTCAAAGTATTTGTCTAAGTCGGAGCACTGTAGTATCCACAAGGCAGCATGTGGATAAAGGCCATGGCCTTGAGTTACTCAAGGTTGCAATGCCAAGGAAGCGAAGGCTGTAGCCCTGAGAAGTGCAAGGCTACAGTGTTGGTAAAAGGAAGGGCACCATACAAATTTTCGAGGATGGAGAACTATAGCACTACTAAAGAATGCCATGACACCAGAGAACTCAAAGCTGTGGCACTCGACGATTTTCCAAAATTGAAAATTTAATGGGATTTTGGAAATTAGGTTATGTGGAGCCTATTTTAGGGATCTTTTTCAGAGGTTTTAAAGAGGAGGCAGTAAGCAACTATTGTGGAGAAAAGAAGTCAAGAACAAAGTAAGAATATAAGAGAATTTGAGAGAGATTTCAGATTGTAAAGCTTCTACAGTTAGTTTCTTTCTCTATTTTTGTGATTCTCTTATTTCCTTTGACTTGGATTCATGGTTAAATTTTTTAGATATTGTTTTTTTTAACATATTATGAGATAAACTACTTTTCTAGGATTCTGGTAGATTTGAACATGTAGTTTGAATATTTGTTTCTCTTTTATTTATTATGAAGGTGTATAGTTTTGCTTGTTCAAATTTGTTTTTGATGCTTTTGATTGTTTAGCCAATAATTAATTGCCTATGAATCTAATTGAGACTCAATAGAGAGATTTTAGATTGGATTAAGATTTGAGTAATGTATGTTCATGTCACTTAGGTTATTTGATTCACGATTCGGGTATACATATGCCAATTGCCATATATAGCTAAATTAGAACTCTAGCTTAATGAACCATATTTAATTGATTGCTATTAACATATAGTGACCCAATTAAGTTTGGTATTTATGCAATCATCTCAACAGAGACTTGTACATAGCTTTGGATTCGAGGTTAGTAAAACTACCCATGACTGTAAATAATAAGAGAAACTGGTGATGAATGAATTATTGAATGAACCCATAATCCTAGGTTTTAATCTATTGCCTTTCTCAAGTAAATTTTTAGTTTCTATTAATTAAATTAGTGTTGATTTAATTTAGTTTTAATTAATTTTCTATAAAATCAAGTTACTTAAATGAGATTGATTTATCATAATTTTAGCACTTAGTGAACAAATAGGAACAAATCTCTTCATTATACAATTTTGGATTTAGTATCTATATTACTTGTTCGATACATATACTTGTATGTGCAAAATTGATAACAAGTTTTTGGCTGTGTTGTCAGGGATTTTGTTTTCTTTATTATTTGCTTTTATTAAAATTTCACAAATTAGTCTTAATTTAAGTTTTATTTCTTTGCTTTGCATGTTCGTTTGATCATTGCATGAGAAGAGCAAAAAGCTTGGAGATTTAGCTTTATGATCTCGAAATCAAGAGAACATTCTATAAACTTCAATGAGAATATCAACAAGGTTTTACTTAAACAAATAGAATGGTTAATCAACTAGATGAGTAGCGAATCCAAGAGTGCGTAGTAGCTAAATATCATTGTTTAAAGGATTACGCTGTCCAATTGGTGCAATGGATTCCATCAAGCACTCGAAGGCTAATTATTCAAGCAAACAATTTTGAGATCAAGTTGGCCATCATCACCATGATTCAAACTCCAGTCTAGTTTGGGGGTCAACCAAATGATGATTCAAATAGCCATATATCAACCATCTTGTAGTTTTGTGACACTTTCAAACATAATGGTGTCACTGATGATGCAATTCATGTGAGGTTTTTCCTTTTTCATTGAGGGATAAAGCTAAAGTATGGCTCAACGTGCTCCCTACTAGCTCAATAACAACATAGGATGATCTTGCTCAGAAGTTCCTTGCTAAATTCTTTCCCCTAGTTAAGACATTGAAAATGAGAAATGATATCACATCATTCATGCAGCAAGATTCTGAATTGTTCTATGAGGCTTAGGAAAGATGTAAAGAATTACTTCAGCATTGTCCTCATCATGTTCTTCCAAAGTGGCTTTAGGTGAAAACTTGTTACAATTGCTTAAGTGGCCATGTTTGGACTACTATTGATATCACTGCAAGAGGAGCTTTAATTGCTAAATCAATTGATGAGGCATACTTTTTGTTGGAATAGATGGCTGCAAACGACTACCAGTGTCTAGTAGAGAGATCAATGCATAGGAGATTAGCATAAGTTCATGATGTAGATGCTTTTTTAGCATTATTTGCACAAGTAGCAGCTCTAACTAATACTTTTGAATCTTTACTACTAACTCTATTCAAAGTCCATTTGTAGCTTGTGAGTATTGTATAGATGACCTTGCAAGCCATCAATGTCCAAGTTTGATAGAGATAGTGCAAATTGTGCGGAATAGATTGTAGAATAAACTTTATTCTGACACTTACAACCTATGGTGGAGGAACCATCCAAACGTCTCTTAGGCCAATAACCAAGGATCTTCCTCAACTTCAAGGTAGAATGCACCGTTTAGATTCTAATAGCAAACAAAAGTGCCTATCTTAGAAACAAAGCCAGCTATGGAGGATTTGCAAAGTTAGTACATGACATAGATTAATAGCATCATCCAATGTCAAACAACATCACCACAAAACCTCAAGATTCATGTTGGTTAACTTGTCAACTTATTAAAGAATAGAGCTTAAGGGACCTTACCTAGTGACACAGACATGAATCCTAGGAGTGAAGGTAATGAACGAGTTATGGCAATCACCTTGAAGAGTGAAAATAACGTTGAATGTAGAATGAGGCAATCTAAACTTTAAGATCAGCTTATTGAAAATGAAACAAGGACTAAGTCAACTAATAAGAAAATTCAAAGGGAGAAAGCAAAGGCAACTCTACCAAAACCACCCTTTTCTCAGCATTTTCAAAGACAAAAGCTTGATAGGCACGTCCAAAAGTTTCTCTAGTCATTCAAAAAGCTTAACATCACCATTCTTTTCACAGAAGCTTTAGAGTAAATGCCATCTTATGTGAAATTTTTTAAGGACATATTGATAAAACAGAGGAAATTGGAGGATTTTGAGATAATTACACTCATTGAGGAGTGCAGCATGACAATCTAGAACAATCTTTCACCAAAACGTAAAGACTTAGGGAGTTTTTCTATTCCTTGCTCAATTGGTAATTTTAGTTTTTCGAAAGCTTTGTACGATTTGGGTTCTACTGTCTCAATAATGCCTTTGTCTATTGCTAGGAGACTTGGACTGATGGAGATTCAATCTACTACAGTCACTTTATAGCTAGTAGACAGAACAATGAGGCACCCTTGTAGGATTATAAAAGATGTCTTGCTTAAAGTAAGGAAATTGTAAATTCCAATACACTTCATAATACTTGAAATAGAGGAGAATCAAGAGGTTTTGATTATGATGGGATGTCCATTCTTGGCCACTGTAGGCACACTCATTGATATAAAAGAAGGTAAAATAATTTTCAGATTTGGTGAAGGGGTAGTTGAATTTATTATTTCTAATGCACCTAAATATCCTTCCTCCATAACTCAATGCTATAGAGTAGACTTAACTAATAAAGTAAAGGTCATCCTACTCCACCACTTACAAGTAAGTCAGCACCAACTCTTGAGTCAGAGCAGCCCCCATCGTATCTCAAACCTAAGCAATGTTATGATGAGCATGATCCACCACTTTCAGTTAATCTTGATTTTCAGGTTGGACAACAACTGTTATTGAACAAATCAATCAAGCTCTTTCCATGAAAATAAAAATTAAAGTGGTTAGGTCCTTACAGGATGGTTAAGGTCTACTCGTGTGATGCCATAGATATTCATAGTGAAGCTATCAAAACATTCAAAGTGAATGGCCAATGTATCCAACTTTATTTGAAAGGTGAATTGGATCCCTAAAGATCCATAATTGCTACAGTTCGCAGCAATAAAAGGGTACCATAGTCAAGCGAATGACTATAAAGAAGCACTTCTTAGGAGGTAACCCAAGTTAGATCCTTTTAGATTTAGTAGTTATTTTGGTTTTTTCTTGTGTTTCTATTTAAAATAGTATAACCTCTCCCTAACTTATTTTGTTGAGTATGCAGGTTTGGAAAACATGAAAAGAAAGAAAATAAAAATTAAAACTTTCAATGCACTCCGACCATTAATAAGGGAGTTTGTTTTCTTTATCTTTTTTTAGCTTTTCACATTGAAGACAATGTGCAATTTAAGTTTAAGGGAGGGTTTATTGTTATTAGTTTTTGTGATATGTTAGGTTAGTTTATTTTCATTATTTTTTTTTCATTTTCTGCATGTTTCAAAACTTGAGCTAGATTTAATTGTATCAATTTCTTTTAATTTACCTATCCAATGATGAGAACCTAGTTATATTCTTATCTTGATTATTTGAAACATGTGGATGTTGTTTGAGTATTATGTAAATTCTTATGCTAAGCTTCATTGTTAGGATGAGATTTCCACTTAATTTAAGAACTGCATCTTTTGTTTAGATTCATATGCACATCTAGAGAAGGTTTTTGTGAATGTGAAAATTTTGAATTATGTATTGAGTTCAAGAATTTTTTTGATTCTCTCTTGAGGTAAAATCTTAAGCTATACTTTGTTAAAGAGAAGATTTAGCCCATTTTTGGACCGATTGAGCCTTTTTAGCATTCATTTACATAAGTTATCCTTAGTTTCCTTTTTTGAGCCTAATGACACCTCTTATTTGTTTGAACAGTTAATTTTTGGCCTAGACCCTTATATTAATATTTTCAACAATTCTTGCATCCCTTGTTCTTACGTGCATAAGTTAATTTAGAAAGTGTTATGAGCTATATAGTGAAAAAAATAGTCAAGATGAAAAGTGATGAAAAGTTAAAAAATATGACTGTATTCATCTCACTACCCAACAAAAGAAATAAGTTTTAGGGTGTGAAATTGAGGAACATAAAATAAAAAAAATGAAGAAGAGAAAGAATGAAGTGTTGAACAAAAGAAAAATTTTGATGAAAAGAAGGTATACTAGGTGAAGGAATATAAAGCTCTAAATAAGTCCTAGATTGAGTATGTGGTTATGGTGATTTGAGCTATACATTATCCCATATCTAATCTTAACCATAGCCATACATTACAAGCTAATTAAAGTCCTATTAATCTTTAACTTAGTGTTCGTTCACATTAGTGGAGCGAGAAATGAAAATCAAACTTATGGAATTTAATTACTAATTTGAATTTTGTATGAATATGAACTTATCCAAATTGTATAATGTTCTAGGTGAAAAGATTGCACACACACACAGAAATCCATTTGACAATAAGCTTGCACTTGAATTAAAACATGAATTTAAATAATATTTGTGTCTTGCTTAGAGTTGAGAATGTGGATTAACTTTTAAGGATATTAAAAGTGATTAGTGAATTGGTGCAATTGATTTCTCATTAAGTGTTTTTTTCGTTTAAGTTATTTCATTTTATTTCACGTTTGGCTTGAAGATTGAAAAAATCTTATGTTTGAGGGTGAGATAACTCTATGATATAAAGTTATTTTGAGACATTTTTTAGGACTTAAGGAGCTAGATCTTTGAGATTTTAGGTTCAAAATTTATCATATTAGGTGTTTTTCTAATTTAAGTTTGATTACATGTTGAGTAGCTAAATTAAGTTATTTTAGTTTCATTTTATGTTATTTTGTTTTAAATTACTTTAAGAGTAGTTATTGTTGATTTCTCTTATTGCCTTTGTAGGAAATTTGATGGAAAAGGTTCATTGGATGAAAATTTGTGCAAGTATGGTAATGGCTTTATTCATATAGGTTTTGGTATTTGGACCATATCTTTCTATTCAGAACTCCAAATGAGAACATTCATAAACCAGTAGAACGCTACAAAGAAGGGCTACAACTTTTATGTTTATCACTTTGTTCAGTTTTTATCGAATCATGGTGAACATATTTGCTAAGTTAGAGGACTACATCAGTTTGCATGGATTGAACATGACATGGTATTTTGAGCATGTGTTTCACTCCAGAAGTCCAATTGATGTAATTCTTAAGCCATTGGAAATCCATGAGATAGAGCTCAAACTTTTATGCTTACCACGTCACCTAGTTCAAATCATATATAGATGAAAATTGCTTTCAAAGATGCCAAACTGCTACAGTTTTCACAAGGCAACATGAGAAGGAAGGTTGCGGCCATGAGTTACACAAGGCTGCAATCTGAGGAAGCCAAAGTTCCATCATTGAGGAGAGCAAGGCTCTAGCACTAGTAAAAAGAAAGGCACCATAAAAATTTCCAAGGCTGGAGTGCCATAGTGCCAAGGAACTCAAGGCTGCATAATTAAGTTAGCTATTTGTGCAAGCATCTCGACAAAGACTTATACATAGCTATGGATTCTGGGTTACTAAAGCCACCCATGAATGTAAATAATAAAAGAAACTAGTGTCTAATGAGTTGTTGAATGAACCCATAATTCTAGATTTTTAGTTTTTGTTAATTAATTTAGTGTTGATTTAATTTAGTTTCAATTAATTTTCTCTAAAATCTAGTTATTTGAATAAGAATGATATGTCATAATTTTAATACTTAGTGAACAATTAGGAACAATTCTCTATGGGATACGATTATGGACGTCCTGTCTATATTACTTGTCCGATATGTATATTTGCGTGTGTAAAATTACCAACATTATCTTATAATTACAATTAATTATAAATAAAAAATTAACAATTTTAATCTTATATTTATAATTAAATAACCTACATTATTATTTTCATTTATAAGTCAATAATTATGTTAATAAATATTTTTCTATAAAAAATATTTTTATATTAAGATAATTTTGACTTACTAAAAATAATGTAATTAATAAAACTCCTATCTTAATCAACCCGCATATTCTCATGTTTATAATTATGACATTATATGGATCTTGTCGAAATTAAAACAACTGTTGTCTTAATTAAGACAAAAGTTAGTTATCAGATTTGGACATTAATTTGCATAAATAATTAAGCATGCATTCCATCTTAAACGGGTTGAATTCTATAAACTAAGTGGGGAATTGTATTGGACGTAGATATTTGACACTACAATAAATGTAGAATTATCCCTTTATCCAATTGAAAATAAATCTAGTTTATTACCTTTAGAATCACTCCACCATAGATTCATGGTTGCATTCTTGAGTTATCTACAATTACGAGAAATATCCAATATGTAAAATTTAATATAGGTTTGTCTAATTGCAAACCTTATGTTGTGAACCATCATAGTCATCTAATGACAAAAGGTGAATTTACTATTTTACCCTTTATGTCAAGTTTGTCCCTTAGTCTCAAATTTCATCCAATTGATGATCCAATACTCGAGATCTAATCTTTTGAGTATTAAGATTTGATGAGTAGCTAATTCATCAATCTACTAGACCTATATGAAATCACCAATCCTCTTAAAATCTCTAGAAGTGGCATTGATACTATGAACTCCAATATTTGGGTATAAGTTCTCGGAAGCTCACCTCAATTATAATCCCAACATATGAACTTTAGATCAACACATTAAGATGATTGTGCCCATGGTATATCAAAGATTATAAGGAGATAAAACATGAGTCCACTATCTATCAAGATTATGGTTCTACCATAAGCAAATGCATAAGTGTGGGATTAAGATTTAAGGAAATGACCCAACTTAAACGTAGGTCTCATGTGATTCCAGTTCACTTTATAACGTTATTACTCGAACTTTACTATTGTGATGATTTGAGACTCATCATTCTCTTGAAGTGAATCACATTCTTTTCATTAGAAGTAATCTGGCCATTATTGTCTTAACATAATAAAGTGATTATCTTTATTATTCAACTGCAAACAATTTTAGATTTTATTAAAAGATATGTCTCCTATGTATGCCTTTTCATATAAATGTATTTTAATTCCTTACTAGAATCTTGGCACTTTTATAACTACATAATAAATGTTTACTTAAAACAAACTGTTCATCTTATTATAAAAATATACTTTCACTTCAAATAAAATAAATCAAATTGAACATGAGACTATGCTTGTTTTATAGGGCACCATATTTTCAAATTCCTAACACCCCAAACTTAAGATTTTGCATTAAACCAATGTTCCTTGATAATTCCCTAAAAAATTATCTCAAAATCCCAACTCAAGGTAAAAAATAGATATCATTCAAATTTAGGCTTTAATTCAAATGCAAGCTCAGTGTTGAATGGATTTTCGTTTGTGCCTAAAATTTTTAAAAAGAATGGTTATGTACTCTGGATAAGTTTATGCTTATGGAAAATTTGAATTAGTACTAGAATCTCATAGGTTTTTTCTTCATACCAATCTCTATTAATGTAGACTAATACTAAGTCAAGAATCTTTAAGACTTTAATATGCTTATAATGAATGGCTAGGGTTAAGGTGAGATAAAAGATATTTTTGTAATAGTTCGTGTCCTGAAATGGTAATTAAGACAACTTTAAGGACAAGATTAAGACTAATTGAGGTCAATTAAGGAGTTTAGGAGTGGTGAAAGAGAAAAAGAATATTTTGAAATAAAATATTCCATTTGTAGTAAAATAACAATAAACTAATAATAATTTATTAAGTTCGTAGTATAGAGTGAAAAGGAATGATGGAGCTAAACCAGGATAAATGAAAATGTTTTAGAACCCCGAAAGCCAAAGGAAAAATTTTAGAATTAAATAATATTAATAAAATAATATGAAAATATTTCTATCATGAGTGATGGGCATACTCACATAATTTATGAATCGAACCCAAGTGGGCGAGTTATAATACAATTTTGTTGATTTGATAAAGAAAATATTATTTTATTCATTCTAGAATATTATTTTAATAAGTGAAATTTTAGTGATATAAGTATTAGTAAAAGTATATGTGAGTTTGGAAGAATGGAGACAAGGAGGATTAATTGAGAAAATAAGGATATGTGAAATAATGAAATGTGTATGTGAATTTACTATTACATGCAAATTATTGCATGCAAAAAAGAGAAAGTTAGTGGGGAACATGTGAGACCCCCACCATGTGAAGTAAAAAAAGGAATAGGAATAAATCTTATTGCATGTAATAAGATTGGTGTATTGGGTGGCCAAATAAGGAAACAAAGATGTGGGGTGTATGTGTCTTGAATAGTAAAATGAATGACCAAATAAAATGTAAAGTAAAGGTTGTGCATGAAATGTGATTGGATGACAAAATGGTGGGTTAAATAACGAATGAAGAAAGAAAGGATGAGGTTGTGAGGGTGGCGGATAGAATGAGTGATTGGAGGTGGATATTGGACCAATGAATAAAGGAGAAAATTGGTGCATGAAAGATGAGTGGGTGACAAATTGGTCCAATGAGAGATAAGGAATAAAAGAAGAAAGCAAGTGAAGAAAGTCTTGGTAAACCCATGCCTTTGAGAAGGAAAAGAGAGGAGGGACCAGCGTTGAGAGATCCACTCAAGTGGAAAGTAAAGAAAAAGAAGAAAAGAGAAAAAAAAAGAAAAAAAAAGAGAAAGGAGAGAGAAGAAAGAAGAAAAGCTAGGAGGAGCCTTAGAGAAGTTGGAGAAAACCGAGAGGTTTTCTTCCATCCGCCATTGAAGCATAAAGGAAAAATGGTGGTTCGGCTTAGTGTTTCAAGAGTAAGGAAGGTAAAAACTGTCATTTTGCTTAAATGCATGCCTTGTTAGTCAGTTGTGATGTGACATTATGCTTGTGGTAGCAAGGATCTTTAACAATTCAAAGAATCGAGCACATGGATGTGAGTTAATCTTAGAAGTATGGCAATTTAAAACAAGACAAATGATGGGTAGGTGTTTTTAACCTTGAGATCATAAGTGGAAAGTAAAAAATGAAATATGTATTAATGAGTTGTGCCTATGGTAGTGCTGGTGACTGAAGATGTGAGGAGTTACTGAGTTGCATGTGGAATTCACAGTAAAATTGGAAGGTAAACATGCAATGTGGGTATGCTATGTTATATTGAATTTGGTTGGTTGAAAGCTTATGGATTGTATGTTAGATTATTGTGAATAATAAGGATGAATAACATGAATTTTGATTAAGATTCATTGGTTAAGTTGTTGCCCATATATGTTTACAGTTGAATATATGCAGGGAAATAGAGATAATAAGAAAGCTCGCCTATAGCATGAACTTCTTGGAAATAAAGAGAACTAAGAATATGGTAAATAGAGCAGCAAATATGAGCTGAATTGTGATGACGTTGACTAAATATATTAAGTTTAATTTGCTGCTAAGAAGTGTATAAGTGAGGAAAGATTGCCGTGGCAGTGCACCAGAGAAAGTGACAGGTGACTGGCAAGCAAAAATTAGCTAGAGATGCACTTGAATTAGTGGTGAAGTAGCATCCCGCCATTGTGAGGTGAGTAGGTGGTATTTATTTTAAAATTTTCGTAGATTATCTAATGATATACATATAACAAACATTGCCAGTTTTCTTTAAATGCAATTATGGATAGTACGAGTTGTTAGCTCCAGTAGGTGATTTCTAAATTGATTTGCAATCAGATTGTACTTGTAATTGTGGATAGCAAATACTGGTAGAATGCTAGGGACTTGTGAATGTCATGTTCATAGAAACATTTTGTATATATATATAAGCTATATATGTAAAAGGTTTTAGGAATTGAGGAATAAGCTTTTTACCATGGTTTATGTCAAAATGTGTCTTAGTTGTTTTTGTGATGTGCATTCATAATAAGCTTTATGTTGACCATGCTTTGATTTAATATTAAACCTTATCCAAAGGCTTTACATCATCAATTCTTACAAACGGATTTATAATGCTGTCGTGATTTATTTCAATATGGATTTAAAATAAGCTTTTGAAAACCCAATTTCGTTATAAATGGTTTTGACAATTTGGTCAATTCGAGAGTAGGCTAAATGTCACATCAAAATAGTGTGACCTTTATGCACAAGTGAGCTCTAACTAAACAACCTTTGGGTCTTCGATAGGCTATTAGACGTGGCTAGCCACGATCTTTGACATATACATGGCAAGGCCATGGGTCAATATATGTGTCTAGGCCATGAATTGTTATACATGGTTGCGACCTCATGATTTCTTTGATGTCGGCCAGCATCGTCGAGACTGCCATGGCTATGGGAATCCAATGAAGGGGGGCCTATCGGATGTTATCGCATGGAAGTGGGTCCACCGGCTGATTACCTACTCGAGAGTGATATCTTTTTGGGTTTTCAAATACGTATTCTTCCGTATGGTGAGAAATACCAGTTTTTTCGTAGCTCCCTCATTTATATGATGGTTTTGTGTTTAATACGTCAAGTATGAGTTTGGTTATATGTTTGTGTATAAGCATCAACATTGCTTGATTTTATGATAATATACGTGCTTATGTTAGTCCGATTTTCAGTAAAGGACATCAATAATTTTAATGGTTGAAATCTTTTAATTGTACCAATTTAATATATTACTTGGAATGGTTACTTTGCACCACAATTTGTTGGTATATATGGAAGATATTCCTTTTGATTTTAAATGTTTTATATATTCATAAGCTTTTAGTAATCAAATTTTCTACCCCTGGCTTGTTTCTTGTCTATGCCCTGCTCACAGAGCCGATGATCTCTGAGTCTGTGGGACTCACCACCTTATCTACCCTTTTTTGTAGATAAGTGATCAGCTCACGTGTATTGCCTCAACACATTTTTACTCGTTTCGACATAGGTAATGGCATCTCTTAAACTTCCACTTCGAGTCTCTCCACTGCATGGAAGTCATGTTTGTGTAAGATTGCTAGATGTATTAAAATTAGTTTATCTAAATTGTATCACCGAACGACTTTGATGTCATGTAATGAATTCTAAGTGTGATGTTTGAATGTATTTTGAAATTTCCTAGATTTGGATATTGATATCTAATTGCTGATTTTAATTAAAGTTTCTTATTTGGTTTAAGTAAATGATCATATTTATACAAGTCAATAGAATTTTTAATAGTCGTCACAATGCGGAACATTATAAGGAAACCTATGTCATTTAATATATGCTTCAAAATGTTTGATTTAGTTAACAAGAATCTCAAATTAGGCTTGTTTAGGATTTGGCGGATTTTCCAGCAAGTCTTAAACGTCGGTAACAATCCAGAAGCGATAGTTACAATTTTATGGTTCAAATCACCTTAAGCACATCAATCACTCTAGGACCCTTGTAGAACTCAAATCATACTATAGTAAAACCCTCTTCATGACTTCAATTGTTTTTTTCTTTTCGCTAACACTTTATTCTCTTTTCTTCTTCTCTTTTTTTATCACTATTCTATGCCCCAAATTTAGATAGTAAGGTGTATACTAAGCATATTTGAACATTTCAACAACTCCACCCTTTCTACCTTATTCTTCATTTAGTTTAATACACTTCCTAAAATAATATTCCTTAGGAGTAAGGGATGCAAAATTGGAAACTTATTATAGGCTAGGCTATATAAAATAGTTGTTTGACAAAGAAAAGGTAATATTAGGCTTAATGGGTATATTAAGAAAAAAACACATTAAGGTGGGCTTGAAGGCCTTAAATAGTCCAAAGATAGCCTAATTTATCTTATCTTTTAACTAAGTATTGCTTAGACTTTGCCTTAAAAGAGAATCAAACAAATCCTAGAATTCATGAAATAAATCCAAATTCAAATTAACATAAACCATCTCTAAATATGTACAACAATTCTAAGAAAAAGATGAAGTGCTTAATTAATGGAAATATCATTTGAATAATGATACTAAACATAAGAATTTCAGACAACCTCAAACAATATCCATATTTACCAAAAGTGAAAGTAACAAATTAACTAAATTTCCATAATTTGATAAGGAAATTGTCATGACCCAACTGAGATGCCATGACTAGCACACATTAGCCTAGTAGGCAAGCCCATGAGACTCGAGGAACCCTTCACACATAAATCTGATTAACTCATTTCATTCACATCAAGGCCTTATAGTAATTATTACATCATAAAATCAACTCGAATTCATAATAAAAATTAGCCATCTTGGCTTATTTTCTCATCAACATTAACACATTTAATACTATAGCCATACATTGGCTAGTTACTTAAAACATCTAAACAATTCAATTAGTAAACATAGGGTAGCGCAGTGCCCACATAGTCCCTTTAGACATAACTTTTACATAAGCAAAATCAGAAAACTCGACTATGACCCAGCAGAGTGCCTCGTCAGCAAGATAACCTACTAATTACCAAACTTAAGTGTCTAATAGCGACAATGCTAAGCCACTCGATCCTTAGAGTTTATTTATCTACACGTACAATTGAAGATGGTGCGTCATACTAATACTCAATGAATGGGAGCATATAACAATTGTAAATATGTAGAGATAGTTGCTACATAAATCCTCTAAACATGCTTACATACAAAAAGCTAAACATGTACATGGTGATACAAGTCGGACATCACCTGTCATACATACTTTATTGGCATCAAGGCAGCCGTACTACATTGCTTATGTGCATATTCATTCAGCATATACTATAGGGTAGACTATCTCATTCGTGCCTACCAAACTCAGTATCATCATAGCCTTCTAATGACTTCAACTATCATATGAACTGACCCACCATATGGTTGTACACATACATGATTAACATACATACCTTACAAGTATTCACGTCAAGCATAAGTCCTTGGACACCATAAGCTCACATTGCATCATCTTACATTGTCATACAATTATGGCTCTTGCCTTAAGCCTTTGTACTTATTATGTTTCATAACATAATATTTCGTATTATCGCATCCTATGGCATGCCACCACATAGTCATAACATTATCATATTGTAGAGTGGTCCTCCATGGACATAATATAGTCACATGTGTGGTCAAGCTACAAATGACATACATCATCATATTGTAACGATCGCTCCTTGATCGCAACCAACGTTCGAGTCTCGCAGGAGAACCAGTCAAGTCTCAAACAAGCCTTACTTAAAACGTTAGTCATTATCTCATATTCATACCATCAATCTAAGAAAATTTCCTTGTACCATTAAACTCTTTGTACTAAGAATTGAACAATAATCTTTATAAATTGAATAAACCTTTATTCCACATAAATGTAAAAATGACACAACAAAACTTAAAATCTCTAAATCTACATTCGAATTGACACCAGTGTCTAATCCCGTAACAAATTACTTTATGAAGACTTAACTTCTAGCAGCGTAGCGACTCAGAATAAAGTGCTATGAGATGCCTTTACCTATCCGCGGTGGGCTAAAAATGCCAATGAATATATGCTAGGCTGATCACTATCTGCAAAAAGGAAATAAAAGGGGTGAGTCTCATAGACTCAATGATCATCAGCTCCGTGAGCAGGGTGTAGATGAGAAACAAGTGTAAGGAAGATAAGTTGAATAATAAAACCAGAATATCAAATCATAGCCTTAAGAAACCAAATCATAAGTAAGATATTTGTGCCTTGTAAAAATATTCTGTAAAATCATAATGCAACATTTCACTTGGAAAGGCAGTGCCAAAAACTAGTGTAGAAAACAAAGTCCATTCATTGAAAACATCACTTGCCATCAGCTATAAACAACGATATGAAATTATGCACACTCCCAAAATGTGTGGCATGTAAAGAAACC
>NW_018397263.1:7334464-7334816 GCF_002168275.2 Theobroma umbraticum
GCCACATAAACCATTTCATGGTCATCAAGTAAGCAGTAAAAGCTTTTATTCAAACAAGGAGAGTTGCAAAGAAAACTTAACTCTCCACCATGCAAAAGAGTATGCATCAAAAACTCACAAGGCTCTCGAATAGGCAAGTATCATAATCACCTGTGGACCCACTTCCATGTAATAACATCCGAGAGCTCTGCTCCACCAGATTCCCACAGCCATGGTAGTCTTGTCGATGTTGGCTAACATTAGAGAAATAAAGCAGTCGCAACTGCAAATATCACTATTGGCCTAGCCACATATAACTATCCGTGGCCTTGCCACGTATTGTTAGCTTCAAAATTATTATAGTTTTGATTAT
>NW_018397263.1:7334826-7338531 GCF_002168275.2 Theobroma umbraticum
TCAAATTTGCTTGAATATTATTTAAGTAATCCTTGACAATTACTTGAAATGATTTAACTCCAATACATTAGTTCTTACATAGTTATAAGGTTTCCTTTTGAAGTTATTAAACTATATCTATAAGCTTGTATGACTTAGGTGTATAAGTGCTTATGATTCCCATTCATTAAAGTTTGATCTAAAACTAAAGAAAAATTTAGATGCACTCATTAAAGGGGAGTTTTGAATATCAATTTTAATGATAAAAAAAAAGAGAAGGAAGACTAAGTTAAATAGAGTTTGATTGGTCTTCATGTTTAATTTTAGTGTGATGCTTAGTTTTGGTTTTGTTGAATATTATGTAAAGAAAACTAGATGCATTGACTAAGGGGGAGCAACTCATTATGCATAAAGATTTGAAGCATTCATATTGAACATAGACATTGCACTATTAATCTAGGATTGTTTTGTCATCATCAAAAATAAGAGATAGAGAATGTTGACTCTATATGTTTTTGATGATATCAAAATATTCCTATTCATTGGTGTCTAATTATATTGCTTAAGTTTGCAAGACAAAAATGTATGTTAAATAGTTTGTTAATCATTCAAAAGACAATATCAAAACTCATAAGAATAAGGAGCTATAAGTGAGTAATGAAACGAGAAGCCTATAAGTTGAATAATAAGGGAGTTGGATGTATAAAACTCAAAAGAGAAATTGGCAGGTCCAAGCAAATCGCGAAACAGAAAACAATTAGTCGACTAAAAGCTTTCTGTCAGAAATCGGGTTCAGAGACAGAAATGACTCAATCGACTAAGAAGTTTTGTTAGTCGACTAAGAGGCTCCTGCCAAAAACTGGGTTCAGAGATAGAGACGACTTAGTCGACTAAGTGATAATGATTAGTCGACTAAGAGCATTTTGTCTGACAGTTTGAACTGAACGCTTAAAGACAAACTAACGGCTAGAATTACTCCCAAGCTATTTCCAATAGTCAAAATCTATCTAGCTACCATCAGAATTGATTTTTCAAGTATAAAAAGCCCTCCTAATAATCAAGAATCAGTTTTGAAGGATTCCAAGATCAGAAAGAGCTCAAAAATCTCAAAAACTCTCTGCATACTTTCTACACTTCACTCCAATCTTTGTAACAGAGTTAAGCACTTCATTTTATACCATCAGATTAGGTTAGTCATCATAGGTACCTTTTTATTTCTTTTCCTCTTGATTGCTTAGAGTGTGAGAGACACTCTAAGGGAATTAATCAAGCTTGGGTTAGTTTGATTGAGTGTATAGGTTCTAACTTAGCCTAAAAAAGTTAGTTTTGGGTTTTGGTTGATCTTGGGAAAAATCGTTGTTAAAGGTTGTGGCTAAACCTGTGAAAAACCATTGTAAAAGCCTGGTGAAAACTTGAGAATTTCACCATTTATAGTGAATTGATTTGAAAAATCCTTGGTTGAACAATCAAGGTAGTGGATATAGGTCTTTGACTGAACCACTATAAATCTTTGTGTTTTGTCTTCCGTACTTTATTTTTCATTTCATTCCTTGTTAGAATATTCTTTATCTTGCATTTAACTTCCCATCATTGAACTTAAACTTGCCCTCAAATAGAGGTTAAATCTTGTAAGAGCCAAAAAGTGCTATTCAGCCCCCCTCTAGCACATTTATTTAGGACTAACAAGTGGTATCAGAGCCTTACTCTCATTTTTAGGGCTTAACATCCTTAGGGAAGATCCAAATGGCTCTAGATAAATTTGTTGATGCTGAGGGTCAATGCATAAATATGCCTCCTCAATTTGATGGATCAAACTATACTATTGGAGTACTAGAATGTCTATTTATGTTAGGGCTTATGACTATGAGATATGGGATGTCATTACCGGTGGTCCTTTCATTCCTATGATCATAAATTCTGTAAATGGTGAGAAAACTCCTAAAGATAGAAATAAGTGGATAGAAACTGAAATGAGGAAAGCACAAATCAACTCTAAGGCCATGCGCACTCTCATTTGTGCTCTTGATTATAGAGAATACGATAAAGTGTTCATATGCAAAAGTGCCAAGAAAATTTGGCAAAAATTAAAAGAGTTATATGGAGAAAGAAAGATACAAAAAGAATTGGAAGACAACTCTTGTGAAAATCAATGCTCAACAGGCAACATGGCAAATGTAGACAAGGAATCAAGTGAAGTTGAATCCTCAAATCAAATTAAATTATGCTTCATGGCTCTAAAGAGATAAAGGTAAGTTCTTCATCTTGTGAACTTAATTCATATGCTTTTGATGGATTGCATGATGCTTTTGAGGATTTAGCATTTGAGTTTGAGAAAATGAATATGAAGCATAAGAAAATTATTTCCATACTCGATGTTGAACATGAGGCTTTGATGAAAACAAAAATTGACTTGGAAAAAGAAAATGAAAATTTGGAAAAGGATTTTGAAGGTTACCAAAAGAAAATTGATATTTTGGAAAAAGGAAATTTTGATGTGAAAAGAAAATTTAAAGATTTATTAAATGAGAAACAAAAGGCAATGGTAGATATAACTTGGTTAGACAGTGATGTTTCAAGTTCAGATAATGAAGAAGAGAAAGTAAAAGAAAGAGCACATCTATGTTTGATGGCCATAGATGATTCCGAGGTATGTTCTGTTTCTTGTGATATTTCTATGGATGAACTTCAAGATGAATATGAATGCCTTTGTGATAAATTTGAAAAACTTGTATCAAAATACAAGGCTTTGAAAAGAAAGACCTCATCTCTAGAGAATGATTGAGAAAAGATAAATCATGATTTCTACTCTATTTTAGAATAAAGAAATTTACTTCAAACTGAACTTGAACACTCAAAAATAGATTATAAAATTTTGAGATTGGAATTAGAAGATAAGACTGAAGCTTTGCAAAAAGCCATTGATGAAAATACTGCACTTAAGAATGCAAGAAATGAAACACCAAAAAGAAACACATATTTCAAGAAAAAATTTGTTAACGTTTCTACTATATGTTATATTTGTAATAAACTTAGTCATTTATCTTATAATTATTATAGAAACAAAAGCATACAGAAAACAAAAAAGATTTGGGTTCTAAAAGGATCCTATGTAGTAGCTACCCTTCAAGGACCCATCAAGGTATGGGTATCGGTTAAGAAAAATTGAAAATTTATCTTGCAAGTTGAGCCTATTAGAAAAGACACATGCTCAAGAGCTCAACTAAAGGAGAAGAAACCGTGATACATAGATAGTGGCTGCTCAAGACACATAAAGGAAAATGGGTGATCTCTATGCTAAAAGCCTTTTGTTTGTTTAAATGAGATTTTCCATTGCTTATTTATTGAATGTTTCATTGATTTAGCTTAATTTGTAAAATTTTTTGCTTTTCTTAGTCAAAAAACTTTGGTTGCCAATTCTTGCTTCAATATTAAGTGTAAATTTCTTTGAGCTTTATTGATAAATCTTTGCCATGCAACTTGATTTGATATGATACATACTATAAGTTGTAAGGAAGTAAGAATCTAATGATTGAGTATGTTCTTATATTTGATCTTGAATATATTATCATTCTTTTTTAGAAAATTGATTTATTAAGATTGATTCATTATGGAAAATTGTTTCTATAAAATTTCTTATGATTTATGAAATTATGTCCACACTACTTCTTTGAGGAAAAATTATTTTTGTACATAATTTTGAAACATAAAAGGTTGGATAATGTGATA
>NW_018397263.1:7338773-7338895 GCF_002168275.2 Theobroma umbraticum
TCAAGATAGTTGATAATGAGCTTGAAAGTTGTGACTACTTTTATTTGTACTTTTAAAGCAATATGAGCTTATATGAGAAAAATGTTGCCATCCTATAAGTTTAGAATGATTTATGAATTGAA
>NW_018397263.1:7338905-7339032 GCF_002168275.2 Theobroma umbraticum
TCATAATAAAAATACTTATGACTTGTTCGTATTGGTTGTGCATGCTTGCTTGTAAGCTTGAATGGTCATAAGGGCAGTTTTTGGCACATGATTGTGAGATATTTGCAAATGACCCTTGACATGCATA
>NW_018397263.1:7339042-7339226 GCF_002168275.2 Theobroma umbraticum
ATTATGCCCATTACATATTTCATAAATCATTTAGAGCATAATGAAACAAACTTAAGTGACATAAGCTCATGATTTTTCACAAAGCAAGTCTAATCCTGAATGTTTCAAGTTAAAAAGTTTGCAAAGAAATATTAAATCTTTATCAATTGATTTTCTTGCGAAATCTTTTTATTCTCTTTGATTA
>NW_018397263.1:7339383-7339606 GCF_002168275.2 Theobroma umbraticum
AAAATTGATTTGATACAGGAATTGTATAAATCCCATTTTGTTTGGTATTTCTCTCATGATTGGTGAAAATGATTGAAAAGGATTTCTTAAGCATAATTTTGAGTGTGATAATTTTGGTATTGATGGCATTTCTTCAAACCAAAGGAACAAATCTTCTTGTATTGCTTGAAGCTATAATGATTTCAATAATCTAAAACTTGAACAAGTGTGCCTTATGTTGAAA
>NW_018397263.1:7339616-7339737 GCF_002168275.2 Theobroma umbraticum
AACTTGATCTTATTGCAAATGAATGCTTGAATAACCTCAAGGGCATTTTTGTCAATATGCTGAAAATTTGTAGAAAATGCTAAATTTGATGCTTATTATGCTTAAACATTGTTTAAATGCT
>NW_018397263.1:7339883-7340096 GCF_002168275.2 Theobroma umbraticum
GTTTAAGAATATTAAAGGCATGATTCTTCCATTGAGCATTTCAACTTTTTAGTACTTGTGAACAATGAGCAATAAAAGTCAAAATTTAAGTTCACATGTTTTTCTTGAAGAATACTTGATCATACATGTCCAAAATGATGTTTTAACATGGTTGAAATTAAATTCTAAATTGTTCTCATACAAATCCATGTTTTGAGATCATTATACCTTGGA
>NW_018397263.1:7340179-7340336 GCF_002168275.2 Theobroma umbraticum
ACTCCTAAGCATAACTAGTCGACTATTGTAGAACAAAATGCAAACATTGCTGGAATGATAAAAGGTGGACCGAAGGGATATGTAGTCGACTCTTGAGTGCTTTAAAGCCAAACTGGACAGGTTTTGAGTTTCAAACTATCTTTTTACCTTATGTATT
>NW_018397263.1:7340346-7340435 GCF_002168275.2 Theobroma umbraticum
ATATTTTCTTCCTTGAATTTCTTTTTCAAAGATGATTCTTGACTTTTAAAAACCATGCATTATAAATACTTTCATGATCATTTGGTGCA
>NW_018397263.1:7340445-7340609 GCF_002168275.2 Theobroma umbraticum
CTTGAAATTGCAAAATTTGTTGGAAAATGGGAAAACTATCTTGATTGCTTAAATCTATCTATTCCCAAGCATAACAGTCATATTGATTCCATAAATTCTCATGTACTTACAATGACAACATAGAAATATGAGAAATTGTTCATCAATGCTTGAATTTGTTAATC
>NW_018397263.1:7340619-7340720 GCF_002168275.2 Theobroma umbraticum
TTCATGTGCATATATAGAAAATATCTTCTCATGAAAATTGAATGTATAAATGTTAATCTAGGAACAATTCTTGAAATATATTTTATGTTTGAGCTCAAATG
>NW_018397263.1:7340730-7340848 GCF_002168275.2 Theobroma umbraticum
AATTGATTTCTTGATTATGCATACTTATTCGATTAGGATGAACTCATTCAACATAATGAACATATTCTTGGTTCATCTACTATATTGGTCAACACGCATACTTATATGATTTTTCTTT
>NW_018397263.1:7341370-7341501 GCF_002168275.2 Theobroma umbraticum
ATATATTCATGAATTGAGTGCTTTACTTTCAATATTCTATAACAACTGATATCATTCATGAATCATGAATTATTGAGAAAATTGGAATCATGATTAAGGAAGATAGCTATTTTATTTCTTATAATCATGTT
>NW_018397263.1:7341524-7341718 GCF_002168275.2 Theobroma umbraticum
TACATGATTAAAATAAATGCAAAATACTTTAGTCATGCTTCATTAATAATGATAGCCTTTTGTGAAAATTCTCCTCGAATTGACAATTTTCATATATAATTCGGAAAATACATCTTGCAATGCTTGCATTAAAATGACTTGGATGAATGTTAGCATGAAAATGATTTTGAAGAATACTTGTCAAAAATGCTTAA
>NW_018397263.1:7341728-7341844 GCF_002168275.2 Theobroma umbraticum
TTTTTTAATTTCTCCTTGAGTTGTTATTCTTATATATGAATTAAAAAATTTCCTAGAAATGCTCGATTGATGTTGCTTGGCTGATTGATATTGAGAATAAATAATGAATTCTTGAT
>NW_018397263.1:7341854-7342046 GCF_002168275.2 Theobroma umbraticum
AATTCTTGATGATAATTGAGAATGATGATTGAAGACTAATGATTCCTTAGACTTGCCTGAGAGCTACTTTGCAATTATTTCTTGAAATGTGAGTATTGGATGCATATGTTGAATATCTATTCAAATGCTCATATTTTTTTTGGTTCTGTGAATACTTGAGTATTAGGAAAATAAATTGAATATCCATTTGGA
>NW_018397263.1:7342146-7343461 GCF_002168275.2 Theobroma umbraticum
CAATCAAGTCTCATGCAATCCACATTTCACTTTCCTCATTTAATCACCAAATGCACCAATCAAATTACATGCAAATAATCTTTAACTTTATCTTTTCCTTTTTCTTCACATGGTGGGGGTCCCACATGTTCTCCACTAACTTCTCTTTTTTTTGGCACACCATAGTTTGCATGTAATAGTAACTTTCACATTTGAATCTCATATTCCACATAACCTAACTTTCCTTGATTAGTTAATATCCATTTAACTTCCAAATATTGTAATTTGCAATTGAGTCCTCAAACTTTTCTTTATTTACCATTTGTTCCACCAAACCTTTCATTCTTGCAATTTGGTCCTTCAATCATTTCCTTTAAACTCTAATTTCCTTCTATCTTTCTTTCCTTACATGTGTACAAAATAAAATATCAATTTTACACTTTACCAAAATATCACCATAATATTTAAATATATGCTTACCCGCTAATCCTCTATTTAATAAAGGCACGTACACCCCGCTTATGTCATTTTTCTTCCAAATTCATTCTTACTTCTTCTCCCCCACTTAGATTAGGTATATGCTTCTTCTTCACGACCAACTTCAGTCATAGATAAAATATTAATATTATAATATTATTTTATCAATAAAATATTATTTTATTTCAAAATTTTCAACTTATCTCGTCGGGACTCAAAATGTCTCACGCTGTCTTGGTTCACTTCCAAATCACTCTTTTGATTTCAATAATTCATTCTCAATGAAATATTATTATTTAATTGTCATTTTCTTGCTTACGAAATATTTTATTTCAAAATATTCCTTTCGCCAATCATTGCTCTTTCGCACTTAGATTTACATCCATCAACCCTCCATCTTGTCGATGACATTGTGTTGGCTCATATACGAGGATACGGGGTGTTAAACATTTCACGCCCATTGCTGAAGCAAATCACAGAGTACATAGTCATTATTTGGAGTAGTCTCAACAGACAGGAATCACAGGCAGCATGAACCACCATCCTTATATGCAACGTAACATCATGCACAACAGGCAAAACCATAGGCAGGATGAACCACCATCCTTGTTTGCGACCATTCTGATGGGTTCGGCTATGCATGGCATGCTCAAAATATATAATGGAAAGAAAAGTAAAACTTTATAACTAAACAACAAAAACATGCCTCCACCCATGGATCACCTTGGTGATATTTAACACATAAAAGCGTAAAATAAATTATTATTCTAAAAGTTACCTTGCTAATTTCCTAATTATAATGACACTTCCCGATGCAATCTCATGAAGACAACAAAGAGCAAAAACCCTAGCTAATCAA
>NW_018397263.1:7343471-7347227 GCF_002168275.2 Theobroma umbraticum
TCCAATAGTAGTACACACGATTGCACTTGAACAATCAACAAAGAAGGAGGTTTTTAACTATACTTTATGCTAGCAAAGAGGAAAACAATTGTCTTTTTTTACTTTTTCACAATCTTAGCTGAACTTCTCTCAAAAATTGCTTCATAAGCAATTTTCTCTTTACACAAAGGGTGTCGTGGCAAAGAAAGAAAACATTTTTTCTTTTCTGACAAAAACTATGTTTTCTTCAATTGTCAAAAACTTTCATATGAAAAATAGTTAAAAGTTGACTTACATAGTTAGTATAAAATAACTTCAATTTTGCAATTAAGCCCTCAATATCATAACACATTATAATATTGGACCCATTACTAATTAAACCCTTTTAATTAAGTTCTTGAAAATTAAAATCAAAATTAATTTCCTTTATATTTTGAAATCAGGGTCTTATAATTATAACTATTTATAATTATGTCTAACACTTAATTAAACTTTTATAATTAAGTTTATAGAAGTTAATTACATAGAATGCGATTTAAGTCTAACTTAAATCATCACTCTCTCAATTAAATTCAAATGCAATCATTGTGTGTGACCCATTAGGTTCCCAACATGTTGGCAATGGAATTAATTAATGACTTAATTGATTAATATAAATTTCAATCAATTAATTTATAATCAATTTCATAGATCAAGATTGGCATCTAGCAATGCATCGTGGTCACTGAATTGTTAGAAGAGTCAAAAGGTTTTTTGACAACCTTTCAGTGTACAGTCTATATGTGTAATTCTTTCCCTTATCATATATCCCAGAGACGATAGGAGCTTGGTATAATGTCTACTCTTATTGACCTCCATATTTGTTTCGGTAATTATAGCATTAGCTTTATAGAGAGTTATGAAACCCTTTTCATGATCTCCATGTCGTCTTGGCCAAGGACTTCAATAAGCTAATGTTAACCAAGAACGGATAAGATCTATCCTCTAAAACACTTGAGGTAATGATTCCTATCTTGACCACTCATTTACCTTCACATGCTTCATATTGTAACCAAAAGCATCCTATTTTGGCATCTTGGTTAGGCACCTGTAAGGATGAAATCAAAGGATAGCACTCCACATATAAAACAACTTGGTGTCTCAAGTCTAGGGAGTATTCACACGACTGACACAGGAGAAGTGTTGCATAGACACTAGAGTGTATTACCAAATGTAATTCTCATGGTAGGTCATGTTCAATGAACTTGCTCTCCTAGACAAGCACTTATATCCTAATTTCATGTATCTTTATACTTCAATCTATGAGATCGATTGCTTACATCCAAAGTAAGGAACATAAAATATACAAGTCTCTAAGCATCATTGATGTCCAATCTCAATGATACATTGACTAGGAAAATTTTGAGATTATGCTTTGATGCATAAGGATCTCACAGCTGTAATCCATTACAGTTCCTTTACAAGGCATATTAATCTCATAGACTTCATCCAATTAGACTTATTACTCGTTCTAATTGATGTCTTATTAATGAAGGAAAACCTCTAATAATTCAATATAAATGATACTGTTGCATGATTGGAATAAAGTATTAACCAATCCCAGTTGGCTTTAGGGTTCATCCTAACACATCCCTACTTATAACATATACAGTCACAAAGATATGGACACTTTCAACCTCATATCATACTCATCATTTATAATCACAACTATTCATACATAATCACGTCATCATCTGATAAAATTAGATCTTTATGGCCCAGAGTCCTATTTCTTTGTCAATTTGATTATAGAATATTATTTAAGGCAATCCTAAACTCTTTAGGATATATTCCATTACAATTCAGAGTCTAAAGCCAGGTCATAACCAAATTAGTACAGCTCTTAATTATATAGAGAAGAAATCACACAAGCTACTGTGATTTTATTAGGTTTGCATCACCTATGCTATCCAAATTCTTTGAAGCTCCATCCTCTATTGTTTATTATAGTTTTGGTGCCATTTCAAAGGCATCCCATGCACCAAACATAATGCCAAAAAGCTCTCAAAACCTCAGTAAATTCAAAATAAAGATAGCCATGATTTTGCAAGGGTCATTGTCACGCAAGAATACAATTCTAGCAAACTGTTTATGCAGAAACATTATTAGATCACTACTCAAATGAGGTAATTAAATGTTGTAAATATTTAGAGGTGGAGATCATCCTCTTGAACTTCTATCATCTAAAAATCACACACAAACTCCTTCTTTAAGTGCCCTAAAAAAATTTCTAAAATAGATCACATTATATTACCAGATTTTTTAGATTTAGATTCTCATAAAACTAATCTATAAAATCATTAAGGACTTATTAACTATAGATTTTAAATCCATTAATCAAGACTTTAAAGGTCTTTTGAAACATAAATTAGTTTTGACAAAATCTATTCAAAATTATTCTAAATAATTTTTGAAGCTTTGCATCAAATTGACGTATAAACAAAATAGTTTTTGTAATCTTCAACAACTAAATATAAGACTAGATTAAATCAATTAAAGGACACTTTGATACCACTATTGGGGATTTAAATCATGCTAAAATGACTCATACGTACTGAAATATTATCAAAATTTTAATCCTCTAAGCCATGGATCACTTTAATTGAAACTAATCCAGAAAAACCACAAGAGAGATTTTGACATACCTAAAAGTCTACTTTCTTTGTTGGACTTATGCTTGGCTTTTCATTCTTAACTTTTATACACCAACTAGGACTTATCAAATCATAGCAACATAGTTGTCCTACCTCTAATGGTGATCCACACAGTGATTTGCCGAAATCTATTCAGTAAGAGTGTATGAATCCTTAAGCCAAATTTTGTGCTAGCAAACTCTCAACTTTGACTTCCCTTGTGTTTCTTTTCTTTTGGTTCTGATCTTATCTCAACACATGAGAAAATTAAAGCAAAACTCTTCTGTCTATTCAAGAGGTGGCTAAGGGATTCTTTTACAGAGTGAATTGAACTACTTTATATCCAATAAGGATTATAAAATGTCTTAGACTAATTGGTCCTTTATTTAATACTCCATTAATCATATTTGATTTAGCCCAATACTTAATTAGATTAAGCCTCTATAAAATCAATTAGATCACATCCATTTGAACTCAAATTAATTTCAACAATTCACTTTATGTGTGTGATGTTGGGATGAGCCTTGTAACCAATTGCAATTGCTTAAGGCTTGATTCCAATCATGTAACAACATTATTCATGTTGAATGACTAAAGGTTTTCCTTCATCAATAAGACATCAATTATAACAAGTTATAAAGCTAATTGGATGAAGTCCATGACATTAATATGCCTTGCAAGGAAATTGTAATGGGTTACAGTTATGAGATCTTTATGTATCAAAGCGTAATCTAAAAAATGTTCCTGGTCAATGTATCATTGAGACTGAACATCAATAATACCTAGAGACTAGTACATTCTATGTTCCTTACTTAAGAATTAAGCAACCGATCTCATAGGTTAAAGTATAGAGATACTTGAAACTAGAATATAGGTGTTTACCTAGGAGAGCAAGTTCATTGAACATGACTCGCCGTGAGAAGTGCATTTAGTGTTTCACTCGAATGTCTATGTAATACTTTTCATGTGTCAATTGTGTAAATACTCCCTAGACTTGAGACACTAGGTTGTCTTATATATGAAGTGCTATGCTTAGATTTTATCCCTACGGGTGCCTAACCAAGGATGCTGAAACGGGATGCTTTGGGTATAGCATGAAGCATGT
>NW_018397263.1:7347237-7350058 GCF_002168275.2 Theobroma umbraticum
GAGTGGTCAAGATAGGAATCATCATCCCAAGTGATGCAGGGGATATACCTTATCTTTTCTTGGTTGATATTAGCTTATTGAAGTCCTTAGCCAAGGCGACTTGAAGATTATGAAAGGAGTTTCATAAGTCTTTATAAAGCTGATTATCAAACTTTAAGAACGAATATGGAGATCAATAAGAGTAGACACTACACCATGCTCTTATCATCTCTGAGATATGTGATGAGGGAATGAATTACACTGAAAGGCTGATCACTGAAAGGTTGAGTTAAACTGTCTTGACTCTTCTAACATTTAAATGGCCATGAGAGATTGCTAGATCCCAATCTTGGTCTATGAACTCTGGGTAGTTAACTTGATTAATGATAAATTTAAAATAGTATCTAATTCTAAAATTAACTTAAGAATTTTATGTGGAGTTCATTGCCAACATGTTAGAAGCCTAATGGGTCACACACCTAAAATGAATGTTGAAAATAAAATGAGAGAGATGATTAAGTTGGATTTAATCAAATTAGAAATTATGAGCTTCTCAAGCACTTGATTAAAATTGTTTAATCAAGTTATGCCTAATTCATTAAATTGTTTAATTAAGTCATTGGGTCTAATTAATTAAAATAAACAATTAATTTATTGGGCCTAATTGATTAAATTAAATAATTTCGTTAATTTCCAACATGTTAGAAGCCTAATGGGTCACACAACTAAAATGAATGTTGAAAATAAAATGGGAAAGGTGATTAAATTGGACTTAATCAAATTAGAAGTTATGGGCTTCTCAAGCACTTGATTAAAATTGTTTAATTAAGTTGTGGTTAATTCATTAAATTGTTTAATTACGTCATTGGGCCTAATTAATTAAATTAAACGATTAAGTTATTGGGCCTAATTGATTAAATTTGCTTAATTAAATTATTAGGCCGAATTGATTAAATTAAATAATTAACTTAATTGGGCTTATTAAAGACTTAATTAAATTATTTATTCAAATTATTGGATTAATTTGTAATTACAAAATAGTTTTTGCAATTAGGGTTTAAATTAATCCAAGGTATAAATACCTTGTTGTAGCCTCCAAACAAAATATGAGAGAAAAGGCTAAAAAAAAAAAGAGGAACGACAGATTAGAAACTCTTTTTCTTGACATTCCTTGTGTGAAGAAAAACAGTTTTTCATTCACTTGATTCCTTTTCTGCCCCACAATTTTGTGTGGATTATGAGTTTATGAAACTTATCTTTGCTAGCACATTGTTAAGGCATAGCACTCTCAATCCTTAAAGAAGGATTTTCTAATTCATTAGTGTGGATCACAATTAGAGGTTGCACAAGGATTCCTTGGATAGTTTTGGTTTACAATAGCCGGGTTGAGGTGGTTGAGCTTTTTAAAGGCAAATTAGTGGTTTAACAAAGGATTCATCAACCTTTGTTATTAAGGTAAACTTGATATGATCATATATATATATTATTTGTAATTTAATTTTGTACTTAATTTGACATGAAAGAGATCCTAGGAAGGTGAGGCACAATTTAATCTTAAATTTATTTTCACTATGTTTATTTGTATTTGATGCATGATCAACCCTCACCCAACATGTGACATATTAGATTCCTAACATGTTGGTGATAAATATAAATTAATTCAATTAAGAATTTATATTTATATTTATAGATAATGAACGGCATCTAGTAATACATCACAACCACCCAAATGTCAAGAGAGTCGATATGATTTGACTAACTTTTTAGTGTACAGTATCTGAGTTTAATTCGATCCTTTCATCATATATCATATATAGATAGAAAGCCTTTCTTGGTGTCTACTTTCTAACTTATTCATATTAGTCCTGCAGCTTCCATATCGACCTATCAAAATTGCCTTGGCCCAAGACTTTTAGTCAATATAAGCTAGGAGCAAATGAGATATGTCCCCTTCAAATCACTTGCATAATGAATCCTCTCTAAATTACTCATTCATCTCCGCATGCTTCATGTCATACACAAAAGCACTCTATTTAGGCATTTGGTCGCCTTCAGACTCATAGAGGTGAAATCAAAGCATGACAGTTCTCATACAAGATAACCAAGTATCACAAGTCTAAGAATTACTTACACTACTGACACATGAGAGTATTTCCATAGACACTTGAGTGAAATACCAAATGGCACTCTCTCAGTGGGTCTTGTTTAGTGAACTTATTCCTTAACCAGCACCCATATAATATCCCTAAGTATCTCACATACTTCAACCTATGAGATCAATTTCTTACTTCTAAAGTAAGGAGGCTTAGCATGTACCAGCCTTTGAGCATTGTCAATGCCCTTATTCTTGACAATACAATGACTAGGAACATATTTAGGAACAAGGCTTTGATGCATAAGAATCTCATAATTATAATCTTTATAATTTTTTTACAAGGCCATTATGTTCTAAGGACTTTATCTACATAAGTCTCTCATAATTCTTTATAAATAAACTCATGGATAAAGAAACGCCTCATATATTATATAAAATATTTATAGTGTATTTAACATGAAATATGACTAAATAATGTAGTCTTTTACAAGAACAAAATTGATTCACTTGCAGGGCTTACACTAATAGTTTGCAAGTGGACAATTAATAATGAATATCAAGTATTGAATCATTTTTCGTAATTATGGTTAATCCAAGAGTGCAATGATGAATCAATGGTGGAGTGATTTCTTGGTTAATAAACTGAATTATCTTAATGAGATTAGGAATAATTCTAAGTTTATTGGAGCTTGGAATATCTATGTCAAAATTGATTCCCCACTTAGCTTCATAGAATTCAACTTGTTT
>NW_018397263.1:7350068-7350358 GCF_002168275.2 Theobroma umbraticum
GCATGTTTTATTTGATTAATTAAATTTGAGTACAAAAATAGTAGCTTGTACATGTTTGTCTTAATTTAGACAAGAAAACATGTTTTGTCTTAATTAAGGACAAGAGTTGCCTTAAATTGAGATAATACTAGGAGGATTCTTGCAAAATAAATGTAGACATCCATATTGATAAAAGGAGACTCCATGTTTGACTAGTACTATTTTACTTATTACTAATTCTTTTTACATAAAGATGGATAATAAAATAAGAGTTATTATACAACAAGTTTTATTTTATCAAGAACTCTAAA
>NW_018397263.1:7350368-7377802 GCF_002168275.2 Theobroma umbraticum
ATAATTAAATTATTTATTCTTTAATTTAATTTTAATATATGGTCAAGATTGTTTCAAAAGTATTTGATTTTGATTAAACCTTTGAAGCAAGAGTTTTAATAAAAAGAGAAGAGATTGGAAAAAAAATGAACATATCTTTTCGTGAAAAAGTTTCTACCATCACTTTTCCCCTCTTCTTCCTCCTAACTTTGCCGCATCTCTCTTCCTCTCTCCCATTCCTATTTGATTTCTTAAAAGAAAAATAGCCATTAATTTTTAGGAAGAAAAGAGAGAAAAATAAATTGTTATCTTATAGTCTAGCATTCCACTACTTGTCCATTAAAGGTTCAAGTTGATAGCATTCTTGAATAATATGTGGTAAACTTGTTTGGTTGAGAAATCAATCGTTAGTGTGATGGTGTTCAAAAATAAGAATCTTGAAATAAAAGGTATGTTTTATCTTACTTTAATAGATTCTTATTTTTTAGTATGTGATTATATTACTTGTAATAAGAAAATGTGTTTTTTCGGTTGTGTAATTGGATTGGTTGCTTCCTTTATAGTAGAAAAATTTTTGAACTCCATGCTTTACATAAACACATGAATGCACTGAGATCCAATTCCATCAATTTGTGTCAGAGCAAGGTTTATTATAAGTTTTGTTTCCTATATCTATTATGCATGGTTAGTACCTTTGCATGTTTTGAATTATCTTGATGGGATCAATGTATGGCTATATGTTAGGATGCATGATTCAATGTTTTTGCTACATTAATTCTCCTAGAAAGTTTTACTTGTAATATTTTTTCTTTCGGCTATGTAACAAGAAGGGTGGATTATCATTGCCATGTTTCCTTCTTGAATGTTTTTTCCTTATATTTTTGTAACTAGGAAAAGCCATGTAATTTTAATATTTCTTGATGTATTTAGTGCATCAATGGAGAAAGAAGACGGATGCCAAAAGGAAAAAGGTAATTAAGTAATATTTAGTCTTTTTATTTTTTTATGGCTGTAAATATTTTTTTAAGAAAAAAGAGTTTCTTTTGTAACAATTTTTTGAGGGAAAAGAGTTTTTCTTACATTGAAATTTTGGTTTTATGAAAAATATTTTTTTACTATTAAAATATTATTTTGATTAAAAAAAAAAGAAGGGTTAAGTGTGCTGCTAGGCAACCCAACCCCTTGTTGTGTGTGCTTGCACAATATTGTGTGCTGGTAGACAACACACAGTGTTTGTGTGGTGCTAGGTAGTATACAGTTCAGTGTTGTGTGTTGTTAGGCAGCACAAAAGTATTATCCCTTTTTTTAAATAAATAATATTTTTATAATTAATTTTTTATTTTTCTTCAAAATATTAATTTTAGAAACTTAAAACTTTTGTCTTGGATTGAAAAAGAATTTTTATTTTGATATTAATTAATGAGATTAATTAATTATAAAAATTTAAAATTATTTTCAAGTTGGATTAAAAAAATTAGAAAAAACTTGATTTTTTATGTTAGCCATTAATCAAAAGAGTACTTAATGGATATGATCCAAGTTGCAGAAGTAAGCAAAATTGAAGAGAATTAAAAGTTGTAAATTTTTTTTTTTCTAGGATGGACATTAGTGCGGCTGATTATTATATATATTTATCTGTATCTATATGAATGATATAAGATATTATTTGTATAGTTGAAAACATGTCATCTAGAATTAAGCTGCCAACCTCTGTTAAAGAATGCCATGCATACATCATGTATGTTAGTTTAAAAAGAGCATTATGATATGAGATACATAATGAATATAAGAAAATAAGTCACATCTAGATAAGATGGTAATATGAAGTTAGTTATATACTAAAAGCATTTAGTTGGAAATATAACCAAGCCCATAATTTGACTTACAATATTCTAAATATGCATATACAAAATCTAACAAAAAGTCAATCAAAACCTTAAGTATTGAAATATTGAGTGGGAGAAGATTCTAGTAATTTTAGAGTCTACAGTCTCCATTGTTGGCCCATTAGCATGTGCAACATGTCACTCTCTACAAGCGGGCATGAATCTAGATCATCATGGATTGGGTCTCTAGAAGGATAAATCTTTTTAGGTGGACTGTGAAGTGAAACTTCTCGCAGAGGCTCACTAAGTCAGGAGCTTAAAAGAATGAAACAATGGTAGTTACACTTAACATGAATTTACTATTAACTTGCCTACAGTAGCTTTGTTTGTAAACTTTGTGGACCAAATGAAGTTCTCTTTAACCATGTTAAGTATGAAGATATTGGGTAACATAGTTAAGTGGGAGGGTCCCAATTTACCTGGTAGTAAATTCTCATTGCCAATAGTCTGCTAATTTATTACAAAAAGATAAATGATTGTCGTATTAATAATACAATTTATAGGGTTTTATATATTGTCATTATCATACATGCATTGTGCAATGTTCAAAGTCCATGAATAACTAGTATGCTTACATAATTTCAAATGTACTTTTAGAAACATATCTGCATCACAAATATGAATCCACTTTCAATTTAACTAAACAAATGCACTCTAAATGGTGATAACTACGTAGAATGCAAAAGAAACCTTAAGATTGTTTGTAATTATGACAAGATCACATGTGTTCTTTTTGACCATGAGCTTGAAGCACTAACTCCTCAATCAACTCCACGAGATATTGAATATCATAAGAAGAGGCATAACGCAAACAATATAGCTAAATGTTATATGTCGGCATCTATGGATAGTATATTCTCACGAAGACATGGGTAATGCTGTTAACATAATCTTGCACTTACATAAGATGTTTGGTACAAAAACAATGTCTGTTAAATTGAAACCAGTCAATGCTTTTAGGGACCTTAAGCAAAAACTAGGGGAGCCAATTAAAGATTACATGCTGAAAGTGATCTATTGTCTCAATGAGGCAGAATTACATTATGTTGAGATTGATGCAGAAACACAAATATCAATGATAGCTCATGGCTTGAACTTGTCATTTTCGCTATTAAAATTGGATTACGAACTACATACTAGGGAATACATCCCAAATGGGCTAATGATGATCTCCAAAACATGGTAGAAGTTCTTGATTTGAAAAAAAACCTAAAGCACATGTAGTTTACTCTTTTAAGCCTAAACCTAAAGGTAAGAGAAAATAGCTGGAAATTAAAAGACTGCCAACAGATCAGTGGGGGCAGAGAAAAAGACCATGAAGAAAAGACTGCTTTAAAAGGCAACACAAAAGAAAAATGTTTCCATTATGGTGTAACACCCTTAATTTTTTATGTAAATTAAGTTAATTGAGAATGATCTATTAAATATATTGTGCCTTGAGGACATTGATGATATGTTATGTATGTCAAGGGTTGAAAGTTTACTTTAGTGAATTTTGGGGGAAATATGAGGAATGATGAATAAACTCCATGGTTTAAGGTTTTGATTGTATTTGATGTGATAATTGTGCATATGTATCTATGGATTGAATTTAAGAATGATTTGAGGTTGTGGAAGACGTTTATAATGAGTTAGGCTTTAAAAAAGAGTAAAAGTGTAGGGAAAGTCAAATATATTGGTCCAGGATAGAATACAAGTCCATTATAGTTTATCCTAGGAAGGAAACATGGGAAGAGAAGTAAGCAATCCACTCCAGCATTGACCATAGAGCCTCCATAGTCAGTCTTAAGATGGAAAAGTCAAATACAAGCAAACATTTTGGTCCAAGATCAACGATAGAACCTCCATAGTCGATCTTGTGAAGGAAAAATGGGTGCCACATGCTAGTCTAGGATCGACTACAGATCCACCATAGTTGATCTGAGGCTGCCCAGTAAACCTAAAACGGGCTTAAAAGCCTTAAAACCCAGTTTTTCCTCATTTTCTCTCTTTCCCCTTTATTCTTTCGCCATTGTCTTTCAACTCTCACACTTTTCAAGCCCATTAAACTTCAATCATAAATCATGGATTTTTAGTGTTAAAAGTAGGAGTTTTTATTCCCAAAAAGCTAGGTTTGATTTTTACTTTATCTCTTTACCCATTTTAAATCCTTAGTCATAAATAAACACTTGGAGTTATTTAGTGTAAATTTGGAGCTTGGGGAACACTTATAGAGGTAAGATTAAGCAATTTTAGTGATTGATTTTCAATTTAGTCAGTTGATAACTTAGATTTGATTTGGTCCAATTTTTGTGAGATTTGCCCTTTGAGTTTGCTAAGGAATTTAGAGCCATGAATTGTACAATCTAGCCTCTAAGGTAATGATTTGGCTCATTATTGAAGGATTTGAGCTAATATGTTGGATTGTTAAGAATTTGGTTATTTTTAGAAAAGCTTGTATTTTTGTAAGCCAATATTTAATTAGTTTTGTGATGTTTTGATGTGTTTAAGGGAAGATTGAGCAATTTAAGCACATTTGTAAGCTAAAACATGGTTAGAGGCTAAAGATCGAAGCTTAGTTGTGGATAAAGATGTTAACGGGTACCCTATTATAGGGTAGCCACGGGTTCACGACTCGATTATATAGGGTTAAGGGTACTTACAAACAGATTTGGGATGAATTCAAGTAGTGATTTCACTACCCAAATTGGGTTCGGATAGGGTTCGGGTATCACTTTCTGCGTACCCGTTACCCAAACTCGATTATTTTATATTCGGGTTCTGCGGGTGCCTGCCCCAAACCCAATTATAATACCCATTTAGTAATTGAATAAAATTAGTCCACTTTGTTGCTGATGTGATTTGAACCCAAGAAAGGAAAAAAAAACACCTAAAGCCTATACCATCTTGACAGACAATTTATTTTATTAAATGTTGACAAATATATTAAAAATGTAGTTAGCCAAATTATTAATGTGATGACATTAATATATATAAATAAAAAATTATTAGATTATTAATTATGTTTAAATAATTTGAGTATCATATTATATTACAAAGGAATATAATTACTATTATATACGTTTTTAACATAAATGTATTTACTTTTTGTTTTCTGTGAAGATTAAAAAAATTATAACTTATAATATATATACTTAAAGAGAGTCTTTGAGTTTAGAATAGTTTTATAATGTAACTATTTTTTTAATTTCATGCAGTTAAAGACAAACTAATATAGTTAATTAAAGTAATTTATTAAACTATGATTATTAATTAACTTGAAATGTTTTCAAATATATATACATTATATATATTGAGTTCATTTATAAGAAATATAATTACTATATTATATATATATGCTAATACTTTTAGTATATATACACTTTAAATATAAATATATTTACTTTTTATTTTGCGTTAACATTATAAAAATTATAACTTATAAAATTATTAATTGTAATATATATATACACTTTATAGGATATAACTTGTAATATCTTTTAACACACACACTTTATATTATATATTATATTCATTTATAAATAATATAATTACTATTATATAAATTAATTACTAAATAATATATATACCTTTTATATACAATTGTAATATATAAACTTAATTATCTAAAAAGAAGTTGTGAGATTAGAATAGTTTTTGAAACTTTGCTATTTTTTTAAATTTCATCTAACTAAGTACAAATTCATATAATTAATTAAATTAATTAATACAATTATGATTATTAATTAAATTGTAATGTCTTTTAATGTCTATACTTTATATACATTGAGTTCATTTATAAAGAATATAATTACTATTTTGTATATACACTATAATACTTTTGATATATATACTTTAAATATAAATATATTTATTTTTTATTGCATGCTAATATTATAAAAATTATAACTTATAAAATTATTAATTGTATTATATATATATACACTTTATAGTAAATAACTTGTAATGTCTTTAACACATACACTCCATATTATTTATTACGGTCATTTATAAAGAATATGATTAGTATTGTATACATTAGTTACTCAAAAATATATATACTTTTTTTATATAAATTTATAATATATAAACTTAATTATCTAAAAAGAAGTTGTGAGATTACAATAGTTTTGAAACTTAGCTATTTTTTCAAAATTTTATGTAACTAAGGACAAATTCATATAATTAATTAAATTAATTAATAAATTTATGATTATTAATTAAATTGTAATGTCTTTTAATATCTATACTTTATATAAATTGGATTCATTTATAAAAAATATAATTATTATTTTGTATTACGTTATAATACTTTTAATATATATTTTATATATTTATTTATTTTTTATTTAATGTTAATATTATGAAAATTATAGTTTATAAAATTATAAAATTCATGTAACATAATTTCTTTCCTTGTGGTTATTAGAAAAGGATTATAAACTTACTTCACAATTTCCTAATCCAAATGTTTATGCAATGGATGTTCAAAAAATAAAAAGAGAGAGAGAAAGATTAGAAACCCTAAGCCACTCCTTTCTTGTTTTTCTTTTTTCTCTTCTAGCCCCTCCTTCACTTCAGTCTTTGTTCTTCTGGCTTCCCCAACTGCCATGCTCCATTTTTTTTCTTTTCTCCCTAGAGCCCAGCCCCAGCCAACCCCCGCCTCGTTACCCAATCCCTAGCTACCATGCTCCATCTTCTTACTTTTCTCCTCAGTAGCCCAACCACAGCCATGCCCCGCCCTATCCCATCTCCAGCTGCCATGTTCCATCTTCTTTCTTTTCTCCCTAGTAGCATAACCATAGCCATGCCTTACCTTGTTGCCCCATCCCCAACTGCCATGCTCCATCTTTTTTCTTTTCTCCCACAGTGGCTCAGCCACAGCCACGTCCTACCTTGTCACCCCATCCCACGCCCTGCCGTATTGCCCCTTCCTCAGCTGCCACGCTCCATCTTCTTTCTTTTCTCCCTAGCGGCCCAGCCACAATCAATTAAATTGGTATGACTTTATTCTTCAAGTTATCAACTATTTTGCTGCTTTGGTGCATAAGGATGTTTGTGCTATGGCCATTTGTAAACCATATTAAGGACATGAATATGTGAAATTTTTTATTTTGTTGTAAATGTGTCAACCATTCCAATAATAACTATAAGAAGGAAGTTGAAAAATGATTTAAATACATTTTGTTCTATGACTTGTCAAGAAAGAACAAATGGGACAACAGACTATAGCTTGTGATAATATTGGGACCTTAGATCTATTCAAGTGTTTCCTTGATTAGAGACATGGAATCAAAACCTAAAATGTGCAATTAGCAATAACAATATTAGTATGATAACATTGAATTCAGTATGTTGCAGGCTATATTTATTTTTTTCAAAATTGATTCAGACATTGATTCTGTTATTTTTATGTTTCTAGGAATTTTGAAAAATGGACGCAGTTGACAAATGTGATGATAGTATTAATTATTATTGCAATAAGACACTCTCTCAATCGTTAGCATATGTAGGGTCAAGTTCACAACAAGCACCTTTAATTGAGCCTTCTAGAACTCCTGCTAGTGATAGTCAATCTTTGATCTCGCTTATTGGAAGTAAACCTCCATTGTGTAGTTCAAGTACCAAACGTTGTCGCAAAATAACTTCAGAGGTTTGGAATCATTTTGAAAAGAAAAATATCAATGGGGAAGATATGGCAATTTACAATTATTGTAAAGCTATTCTTAAGGCCAATAGCAAGAATGGAACAAAATCTTTCAAAAATCACATTGTGTAAGGAGAAAAAATTCAAGCATTTGACAATGCTTTGAAAGGAAAATGCAACTTGGCATAGATACACAAGCTGATGGGAACGTTGAAATTAGAAATTACACATTTGATCAAGACATTTCAAGACATGAGTTGGCTTGTGCTATAATCTTCCATGAGCATCCACTTTCTATTGTTTCTAATGTTGGTTTTAAAAAGTTTGTTGCTAGTCTTCAACCCTTGTTTAAGATGGTTTCTTGCAATACAATTAAAGAGGACATTCACAAGACTTATTGCTAAAAGAAATCCAAGCTACAACAAGGGTTTGAGAAGTTAAAATGTCAAATAGCAATCACGATGGATATGTAGACTTTAAATAAAAAAAAAGGTTACATGTCCGTCACTACTCATTATATTGATGAATCTTAGGAGTTGCAAAGCTATATCTTTAGGTAAACAATTTTTATTCTAATTCTTTAAATTGTGTAATGTTATAGATTAATGGTTTTATAAAAAAATTGAAGAAAATTCATTACTATTATTTTGTAAACATGTAGATTTGTATATCTCCCACCACCTCACATGATGGATGTTCTTGCTCAAGAAATGATGAATGCCTTGGCTGAATGAAATATAGAGAGCAAGTTCTCTATTATCACTGTAGATAATTTCAGCTCTAATGATGGCATGATTTCTATCCTAGTGAATAACTTGGGTTCTGAACTTTTACTTGGTGGAAGAATTCTTCACATGAGATGTTGTGCACATATATTGAATGTTGTTGCTAGAGATGGATTATATGTGAATGAAGATGTGATTAAAAATGTTTGTGACAGTGTAGTATATATGCCAACTAGTCCATCTAGATTGGAAAAATTTGAAGAAGTGGCTCGTCAAGCTAAAGTGTCATATTCTAAAAAGTTGAGTCAAGATTGTAAAACTAGATGGAATTCAACTTATGTGATGCTTCAGACTGCTATAGGATACAAAGATCTCTTCCCCAAGTTGAAACTTAGAGACAAAGGTAACTTTTGTGTGCCTAGTGAGGAAGATTGGAACAGAGCAAAAAATCTTGCTGACAAGTTGGAAATGTTTTATGATCTCACTAGTTTGTTTTCCAGGACAGAGTATCCTACTGCAAATTGTTTTTTTAACAAAGTTTATAAACTTTGAATTGCAATTGTGAATTAGATGTGCTCTAATGATGTGACAATTAGTGCAAAGGAAAATAAAATGTTTGATAAGTTTGAAAAATATTGAAAAGATATTCATATTGTGCTAGCTGTGGCTATTATCTTAGATCTTAGGTATAAAATGAAGGTGGTTAAGTATTTTTTCCTAAAATTTATGGTAGAGCTGCAAATTATGAGATTGAAGAAGTCAGGAAAACTTGTTATGATTTACTTCAAGAATACCAGAGTAGATCCATCAATCTAAAACTAGAGTCTTCTCAAAGTTCATTAGCAACAACATTTGATGAATCACTTAAACAAGATGATGGTGTGTTGTATGAATTTCTTAATTCTTTTACTGATGGGCATGTGAAGTCATAACTAGATCATTATTTGGAAGACAAAGTTTTGCCATTTACTAAAACTTTTGATATTTTGAGTTGGTGGAAGACAAATGGGATAAAGTATCCCACTTTGCAAATGATTGCCAGATATTTTCTTACTATTCCTATTTCTACAGTTGCATCTGAGTCAGCCTTTAGTACTGGTAGGACAATGGTGACTAGCCATCGAAGTAGGCTTAAACCATACACATTAGAGGCATTGATGTGCACTCAAAATTGGTTGAGGAATGAAACGAAAGGTAAATAAACTCATTATATTTTTATTTCAGTTGTTTTCTTTAAAAAATTATCTATTATCCTAAATGTTATATATATTCTTATTTTTTTGTTTGTGTAGGATCCTGTATAACAATTGAAGATTCAATTGCCACACTTGATGACACTGTCACGGAAGAAGATGATTGAATTGTTCATGAGCTTGCCTTATTGTCAATTTGTAATGTTGTTTAACTAGTTGTTAGGATATTTATTTTAGTTATTAAAGTTTATGTTGTTCTTGTTTGGATATATGTCCTTGGTTATTTAAGTTTATGGTATTTGTTTGGATTTTTGTGTTTAGTTATTTAAGTTTATGTTGTTGTTTGGATTTTTCTATATAGTTATTTAAGTTTATATTGTTGTATAGATATTTCTTTTTAGTTATTTAAGTTTATGTTTAAGATATTTGTTTTTTATTATTTAAATTTAAAATTTATTATTTCTATTTTTATTAATTTAATTAATAGTTAATTTTATAAAATACGTCGAGAAATATTATTGTATATGTATACAGGTTCGAGTAATTGGGTACCATGAAGAAGATTTTAATAATTTTTTAATCTAATCAAGTTTTTAAACGAGCTAAGGTAATTATAGGGTATTAAAAATGTAACAGGGTTAGAGTTAGTGTAGTAATGTTTAAAATTATTTGGGTAATTAATAAGGTTAGTGTAGTCAATTTTTTATAGGGTTAGGGTTCGGGTATCTCAAAATTATAGGGTACCTTACCCGTTGACAATCCTAGCTGTGCAGTACCTCTAATTTGTCACTGTGAGTAGGGTTGACCTTCGAAAATGCATGTGATGCATCATGCATTATTTAATGTGATGCCATGGTACTTGAATGATTTCTATATGCTTAGATGAGTATGCCTAGGCTACTATGTTATTAATATATGTTAATATATGTGTTTGTTTTGGTTGTTATTAGGAAGCATGAGCTATTAGACAACTAGGTGATGTATAATCTCATTGGCTTTTAGATATGCGATGACTAAGTTAGTGTGATCGTTATACTACGATTTGGAATTGGATTGCCCAATTGTTGATAAATTAATGATGCATAGTTTGATGCGACATTGCTCATGTATATGTGGCTATTAGGCCATGAATAATTTAAAAAGAGATCATTGATGCATTTGGGCTAATGAACCTTGATTATTGAGGCCTAACTGCTTGTGTATATGTAATTGCATGTACTTTGATAATTGATGTGAATTGATCATGTATGTGAGGCTAAGAAAGGCCAATTAAATAGCATGATATGATGACTTATGGATCATTGAGGCACTTAGAATTCAAATGAGCTCATTGATGATTTAAGCTTGATAAATGTGATTTATGAAATGTTGTGGACATATGGAAAGATAGAGACATGATGGTCCCATTGTGGATTTATGCTTCATCTAAGGGATAAGTTCTGAACATTGATTTGACTTGAGGTTGAGTGGGTTTCATTACCCTGTGACTATGTGTGTGTCCATGTAGTGATTGTGTTAAACAAGGCTATAGTGTATTCCCGCCTGTGATTCCCCTGTAGTGCCATGATGTCGCTCGTTGAGAGATTACTCCGGGTGATGTCGACCATCGAGAGATTACTTTGGTTGATGATATGATTCTCCACTAGCTACTTCAGCATTGGGCGTGATTTGATTTTTGGCCCATTGCTTTGCCACATGTGTGTCTTGTGTCCTCCAATGGCTTTGCCCTATGCATGATTTGTTTTCTCCGTCGGCTGGCTACCATGTGTGATTTAGCTATGTCCATGGGAAGACCACTGATTGATTTGTTTAATTATGATGATATGATATGTGAATTTGTGGGTATTGATATATAACTAAAATGTCATGGTCATTGTCTAATTGAAATGTATTTGATATTTGACAAAAAGCTTCGAGGGAAACAAGTCATACATAATGAGTTTAAGGTTGTGCTCGACAATTGGAGTGTACCTATCGAGCCTAGTTAACGATGCTCGTGATGGTAAAGCTTTGATTATTATGATGTATTTTGAAGACACTGATTTGAGCAATTATTGAATAGGAGTTTGCCATTAAGATGTGATTCTGGCAAGCATGGTGTGATGTGCATGTAGGATGCTTGACCGATCCTCGCACTGGTATTTTAGAGATGTTTGATAAATTACTATGTATGTCATATAATAAATGTGTCTCCATTTTATGAATATTCACCTATGCATTATTATGCTACATTAGCATCCCTATCTCACTAAGTACTAGATGACTCACCCCCTTTCGTGTACCATGTGTAGATAAGTGATTTATATGTGGCTTAACATTCTTGTTTGGACGGACAACTTTTGGCATCTAGTAGGTTTTTCACCCAATGGTTCACTTTAAGAAGTCTAATCCACATTAACTTCTGCATTTGAAATTTTAAAGTTCAGAAAATAATGTATTTTAGATATTGTAGGCATTGAGTGCCATTTGAATTTCTATAATGGTTGTTACATACGAACTCACCTTAAATGGTCATTGTATAGCCTTTTTGATATTTTTATGAGCTATAGGTCAGGGATAATGTGTTTTGTTGAACTTAAACTTTATTTATGCATATTCAGTTATGAAATCCCTTAGCTACCGAAAAGCTTGTTCAAGTCTTGCAAGCTTCGTTTCCTACACTCGTGCGTTGGTCACGAACCTTGAGATTGGGTTGTCACACAAGGTATGAGTTTTCTAAATATGTTAGAACCTTGTTTAGTGCTTGATTCTACGGATACTTGGATAGTATATTCTAGAGCCACTAACCATGTTTGTAATTCGTTATAGGAGTTTCAATAAAAAGAAAACTAAGTAAAAGGTAGTTTTAGATGAGGATGGGAAATGGCAAATTCATTTCAACCTTAGTAGTGGAAGCCATTATTCTTCAATTTCCTTATGGTTGTAGCTTAGCTTTGGAAAATGTTTATTACATTTTAGAGATTTATAGAAATTCGATTTTTGTCTTTTGTTTAATAAAGTCTGGATATTCAGTTTATTTTAGTAAGACACTCAGTGTTTATTTGAATAAGGATTTTATTTATTCTAGAATTGTAAGATATAATCTTTATTTACTTGAGCCTATGACTTATTCTTCAAATGATGTTGAAGCAATACAATTTAGAACTGAAAGAATCAAAAACTTTAACATTAATCAAAATTATCTTTGGCATTTGCATTTAGGTCATATCAATCAAAATAGACTTCATAGGCTTATAAAGGATGGTGCTCGATTGGACATGGGTAAGGTTCATTTGCCAGTATGTGAGTCTTGTATTGAAGTATGAGCAAAGGCCCTTTAAGGCAAAAGGTAAGAGAATAACAAATGTTCTAGACTTAGTGCACACAGATGTGTGTGGACCAATGAACTTACCAGTAAAAGGAGGTTACGAATATTTATTAACTTCTATTGATGAGTACTTAAGACATGGGTTCGTGTATTTATTGCACAGAAAAAGTGAATCCTTTGAAAAGTTTCAAGAATTGAAAGCTGAAGTTGAAAAACAACTACGCCAGCCATTGAAACAACTTCAATCAAATTGGGGCGGTGAGTATTTATCAAATGAATTTAGCAGTATATCACTGACAATGGGATAATTTCCAATTTGTCAACATCGAGAACACCTTAACATATTGTTGCAATTGAAAGAAGAAATAGGACTTTTTAGAAATGATTAGATCAATGATGTCCTATATTAACCTTCCAATCTCGTTCTAAGGATATTGTCTGCAAACTGTTGAGTACTTGCTCAACTTTGCTCAATCTTAGGCAATGCCAAAGACATCAAGAGAGTTGTGAATAGGGTGTAAATCATCTGTACATCATCTGCGAACTTAGGGGTGTCTTGCATACATTTTAAAGCCTGAGTCCAAAAACATGGAACTAAAGATCGAGGTGTACTTGTTTGTAAGGTATGCAAAGGGAACAAAAGGTTATTATTTTAATAGTCCTCAAGATAAGAAAGTTTTTGTTAGTGGGAATGCCACTATCTTGGAGGAAGAGTTTGTGATAAATCACAAACCTAGAAGTAAAATTGACATAGAAAAATTTTATAATCTTTCAGTTGAAGAGTTAATTTTGAATATGTCATAACATAGTCTGATTCAAGGCTTGAAACTGAAACATAACATGAACATCAAATAGTGGTGTCCAAATGTAGTGGGAGGGTTGTGAGATAACCAAAGAAATACGTGAGTCTAGGAGAAAACATGATTGCACTCTTAAATGAACATGAATATGACCTTACTGCATATAAGGAAGCTATTAACGACATAAATGCTGAAGAGTGGCATAGGCAATGAAATCTGAGTTAGACTTCATGGATTCCAATAAAGTCTGGATTCTAGTAGATATACCTGAAGAGATAAAACCCATAGGCTGCAAATGGATTTACAAGAGAAAAAAGATAAATGATGGGAAAGTGGAGACCTTCAAGGCTAGACTAGTGACCAAGGGTTTTACCCAATGAGAAAGGATTAACTTAAGGAAACTTTCTCCCCGATTGCTATGCTTAAATCCATTAGGATCTTTTTATTCATAGCCACTCATTTTCATTATCAGATATTGTAAATGGATATCAAGCCGTATTTTTAAAAGGGGATGTTGAAGAGAGCATTTATATGGCTCCACCTAAAGCTTTCATTAAAAAGGGCCACGAGCATAAGGTTTGTGAATTGCATAGGTCCATTTATGGACTTAACGAAACATCTAGGTCTTGGAACATATGATTTGATACTGTTATGAAATAATGTGGTTTCCAACAAAATATTGATGAACCTTGTGTCTATAAAAGGATACAAGATAGAAAGGTTGTTTTCCTGGTCCTTTATGTTGATGACATTCTACTCATTAGGAATGATGTAGGAATGATATCAATAGTTAATGGTTGGCGAAACGAGCAATTCAATATTACAAATTTGGAAGAAACAAGCCATGTTCTAGGGATCAAATGTATAAAGGATCGTAAGAACAAGCAAATAGCATTATCTCAAGCATCTTACATAGACAAGATTTTGGCTAAATTTACTATGCAAGATTCCAAGAAGGGTTTATGCCCTTTAGACATGGAATCAAACTTTCTTAAGAGATTTGTTGGGTAAGGGCTAATCATGCATCAAATACAAATAAAACACAATGAAAATAAATTTAAATATTATGCCTCACCCTCCTAGGATCTCTTGCATGCCAAATTGAGTACAAAAGTAAATTAAAAATAAAAGTATATGATCATATCTCTTTAACTAAGTAATAAAGGTTGATCAATCTTTTGTTCAACTACCAAATCAGCCTTCAAAAAGCTAAACCACCTCAACCCGATTGTTGCAAACTAAAGCTGTCTAAGGAACCATGTGCAGCCTCTAATGGTGTTCCACACTAATGAATTAGAAAATCCTATTTTAAGGATTAGAAATGCTATGCCTTGACAATGTGCTGGCAAAGATGAGTTTCATAAACTCATAATCCACACAAAATTGTGGGGCTTAACACACAAAAGAAATCAAGTGAATAAAAAAATATTTTTTCTTCACACAAAGAGCGGCAAGACAAAAGGAATTTCTAATGTGCTATTCTCTTAATTTTTCAGCTATTCTCTCTCAATTTGTTTGAAGCCTATAGCAAGGTATTTATACCATGGATTAATTTTAAACTCTAATTACAAAGCTATTTTGTAATTACCAATTAATCGAATAATTTGATTAAACAATTTAATTAAACAATTTTAATCAATTAGGCCCAATGGCATAATTAAACAATTTTTAATCAACTAGGCCCAATGACTTAATTAAGCAATTTAATTAATTAGCCACAACTTAATTAAAAAATTTTAATCAAGTGCTTGAGAAGCTCATAACTTCTAATTTGATGAAGTCCAACTTAATCACCTCTCCCATTTTATTTTCAACATTCATTGTAGGTGTGCAACCCATTAGGCTTCTAAGATGTTGGAAATGAACTCAACATATAATTCTTAAGTTAAACTTAGAATTAGATAAATTTAAACTATTTTAAATTTATCATGAATCAAGTTAACTACCTAAAGTTCTTAGACCAAGATTGGCATCTAGCAATCCATCATGGCAGCCCAAATGTTAGTAGAGTCAAGGTGGTTTGACTCAACCTTTCAGTGATCAGCATTTCAGTATAATTTATTCCCTCACCATATATTTGGGAGATGATAAGAGCATGGTGCAGTGTCTACTTTTTTTGATCTCCATATTCGTTCTTAAAGTTTGATCATCAGCTTTATAAGAACTTATAAAACTCCTTTCATAATCTTTAAGTCACCTTTGGCAAGGATTTCGATAAGCTAATATCAACCAATAACAGTTAGGATATGTCCCTTGAATCACTTGAGATGATGATTTCTATCTTGACCACTCATTTGCCTTCACATGCTTTGTGCTATACCCAAAAGCATCCTATTTTGGCATCCTTGGTTAGGCATCCGTAAAGATAAAATCAAGGCATAGCACTCCACACATAAGACAACTTGGTGTCTCAGGCCTAAGAATTATTTACACAACTGACACATGAGAAGTATTGCATAAACACTTGAGTGAAAAATCAAATGCACTTCTCATGTCGAGTCAAGTTTAGTGAACTTGCTCTCCTAAGCAAGCATCTACATTCTAGTTCCAAGTATCTCTATACTTCAACCTATGAGATCAGTTGCTTACTTATCAAGTAAAGAACATAGAATGTACTAGTCTCTAAGTATCATTGATTTCCAGTCTCAATGATATATTGACTAAGAACATTCAGAGAATATGCTTTGATGCATAATGCTTTCATAACTGCAACCCATTACAATTCCCTTGCAAGGCATATTAATCTCATGGAATTCATCCAATTAGACTTATAACTAGCTATAATTGATATCTTATTAATGAAAGAAAACCTTTAATCATTCAACATCAATGATATCATTGCATGATTGAAACCAAGCCTTAACTAATCCCAATTAGCTAGGGTTAAGGTATGATACGGATATACTAAGGTTTAAATCACCCTAAGCATATAATTATTCTATGATGTATATAGCCTTATATCTCTTCACCAAGTACACCTTTTTCTTTCTTTTAACTTTACATTTATCAAGCATTTTTTTGATTGTCCAACATCCTCCTAAACTTGCTTTCTTCGATGTTTGTAAATGAAAGCTTCACATCATGGTTGGAATTTTTCTCAACTTATCTTTTCTACTTCTTAAACATTTTATCCATATATATTTCCTAAAATAATATAGATGCTTAGGAGTGAAGATAGTAAAATTAGAAATTTATTTAAAAGCTAAGATAATTTATTTATTGTTGACAAAGGAAAGGATAAATTTAGGACCAAAGAGGTGTATCAATAATAGAGCTTGACTAGGGTAACTTGAAAAGGCCCAATCGATCCAAAGATGACCTAAGTCATTTCCTAGATAAGTGTAACCTAGAATTTTGCCTCAAGGAAAGATCAAACAAATTCTAAAATTCTAAAATAACTTAAAAATTCGCACTCACATATTCATTCTCTAAATGTACATCATGAAACAATATAAGAAACATAGTGCTTAAATATTGAAATCACATTCTAAAATGATGCTATGCACAAGAATTGCACATAGTAGTATAATAGTATTCATGCTTGTTAAGAGTAAAAAGAACAACAAGGCAATTAGTTTTCATCATTGGATAGATAAATCAATTTTGATTGGTGCACAAGCTTTAGCTTAATGATTCAACACGTTCCTAATACTAACATGTAAATGAACTAGTTTAAACAAAAATAGAATTAATAAAAGAAAACATAAAAGTTCCCCCCAAACTTAAATTGAACATTGTCCTCAATGTTTCGAAAAGTAAAGAAAGAGAATACTCCCCCAAATTGGCAAATGAAGTCAATCCTCATCCAACACCGCAACATCATCAACGTCCTTATCCTTAGTGGAATTAACGAACAGTGTGGGGAAGGTAGCCATGTCCATGCTAACATGTTCAGCATATGCCTTCATCATTTCCTCAATGGCGTTTAGACATTTTGCTTGATGGTTTGAAGTATGCCTAAGCCATTCCATTTGTTGAGGCATGGAGAGATTTTAAAAAAGTTCTAGTGGCTGAGGTGTAGCAAATGAACTTCCTCCAATAGTGGTCTACTCTCGCATGTGAAACCTATTAATGATCCCACCATCCAGTGGACACATTGATGTTAAGAATTTGAGAATGTAGTTCCCTGGAAATCAAGTATATTCTCATATTTAATTTCATTTAATTTATTTGTAATGAAAATACAATTTGATAATAAGATGAAGAGTTTCCTTTAAGTAAGCATTCATTATCTAAATATTAAGTTACCATGATTTGAAAATACATTTGTATGAGGAGTCATAAATAGGAGGCATGTATTTTAATTGAATCTAAAAATTGTTCACGACCATATAATAAAGTTGGTCACTTTATTCTGTTAAAGTTGTAGTGCACAGATTATTTCCAGCAAAATAAATGTGATTCACTTAAAGCGAATGATGAGGCTTACATCATCAGAATGGTTGATTTTGAGTAATGACACTATAACATTTACTTTAATTACGTGAGAATCAAATTTAAGTTGAACTGCTACTTAAATCTTGATCTCACACTTATGCTTTGGCTTATCATAGAATAGAAATCCTAATGGATAGTGGACTTGTGCTTTACCTCTTTATAATCTTTGATATACCTTGAACCTGATCATCATAAGATGTTGATCTCAATTCTGCATGTTGGGATTATAATCGAGGTGAACATCTAAGAACATATATCCAAATAGTGAAGTTCATAGCAATAACATCGTTTCTAGTGATTTCAAGAAAATTGGTGATTAATTTGGGCCTAATGGATTGATGAATTAACTACTTATCACATCTTGATACTCGAAAGATTAGATATAGAGTACTGGAGCACTAATTAGATGAAATTTGATATTAAAGGACAAAATTGACATAAAGGGTAAAACAATAATTTCACCTTTTGTAAAGTAGTCTTGTATTGTGGACTCTACTATAAAGCCAATAGTATGTTATGGCTTGTGGAGTAGTAAAGGAAGCTGTATGGCTTCGTAAGTTCCTTATGGACCTTGAAATATGCTAGATGCGAATAAACACATTACACTTTATTATGATAACAGTGGAACAGTGGCTAACTCAAATTAACCACAAAATCATAGAGTGGCAAAACATATTAAAAGGATGTATCATCTCCTTCAAGAGATCAAACAACTTGTAGAAGTACTTGTAAAGAAAATTCCAACAAAGTAGAACCTTGCTAATCTATTCACAAAGACTCTAACACAAAAGAGGCTCAATGGTCACTTAAAAGGTCTTGGAATGAGGGATATGTCATACTTGCTGTAGGACAAATGGGAGGTTGTTAGGAATTTGAGAATATGATGCCTTGGAAAGCAAGTATATTCTTATGTTTAATTTCATTTAATTTATTTGTAATGAAAGTACACTTTCATAATAAGACGAAGAGTTTGTTTTAAGTAAGCATCCATTATATTGTTATTAAGGTACCACGATTCTATTGAGATATGAAAATGCATTTGTATGAAGAGTCATACATAGGAGACATAGATTTTAATTAAATCTAAAAATTATTCACAACTATATAATAAAGCTGATCATTTTATTATGTTAAGGCTACAGTGTGCAGATTACTTCTAACAAAAGAGAATGTGATTCATTTTAAGGGAATGATGAGTCTCAAGATATTAGAATGGTTGATTTTGAGTAATGACACTATAACATGAACTAGAATCACATAAGAATCAAATTTAAGTTTAACCGTTACTTAAATCTTCATCTCACAATTATGCATTTGTTTATGGTAGAATCGAAATCCTGATGGACAGTGTGTTCATGGTTTATCTCTTTATAGTATTTGAAATACCATGAGCATTATCATCATAAAGCGTTGATTTAAACTTTGTATGTTGGCATTACAGTTGAGGTGAATATTCAGGAACATATATCGAAATAGTGGAGTTCATAGTATTAACATCACTTATAGTGATTTTAGAAAGATTGGTGATTAATCTAAGCCCACTGGATTGATGAATTAGCTACTCATCAAATCTTGATACTTAAAAGATTAGATCTAGGTATTGGATCACTAATTGGATAAAATTTGAGACTAGGGGATAAAATTAACATAAAGGGTAAAACGATAATTTCACCTTTTGTCATTGGATGGTTATAAGGGTTCACAATATAAGTTTTGCAATTGGACAACTAATAATGAATATCAAGCATTAAATCATTTCTCCTAATTATAGTTAATCCAAGAATGGAACCATGAATCTATGGTGGAGTGATTTCATGGTTAATAGGCTTGAATTATCTTAATGAAATTAGGAATAGTTCTAAGTTTATTAAAGCTTGGAATATCTATGTCTAAATAAATACAGCACTTAGCTTCGTAGAATTCAACTTGTTTAAGTTGGAATGCATGTTTTATTTAATTAATGAAATTTGTATACAAAAATGGTAGCTTTTACATGTTTGTCTTCATTTAGACAAGAAAACATGTTTTGTCCTGATTAAAGACAAGACTTATGTTAAATTAAGATAATGGTGGGAGGATTCTTGCAAAATTAATCTAGACATCCATGTTGATAAAAACAGACTCCATATTTTACTCGCACTCTTTTCTTTATTATTAATTTTTTTTAAATAAAGATGGATAATAATAAAATAAGAGTTATTATTCAATTAGGAGTTTCGTTTTATCAAGAACTCTAAATGTTAATTAAGGAATTAAATTATTTAATTTTGATAATTATATAGCATGTTTGATGCATCCATAAGTCTAAATGGATGGTCAAGATTGATTCAAATGTATTCGATTTTGATTAAACTTTTGAGGCAAGAGTTTTAATAGGAGGAGAAGAGATTGGAAAAAAATGAACGTATCTTTTCTTGAAAAAGTTTCTGCCATCACTTTTATCTTTTTCCTCTGAACATTGCTGCACCTTTCTTCCTCTTTTCCATTTTTGGCGAATTTCTTAGAAGAAAAATAGCCATTAATTTTTAAGAAGAAAAAGAGACAAATTTGTAGCCATCTTGTATTCTAATATTCCACACCTTGTCCACTCAAGGTTCAAGTTGAAAGCATTTTTGAATAATAATTGGTAAGCTTGTTTGGTCGAGCAATCAATTGTTGGTGTGGTGATGTCTGAAAAAAAGAATCTTGAAATAAAAGGTACGTTTTATCTTACTTTAATAGATTCTTTTTTTTTGGATGTAATTACATTACTTGTAATATGAATGATGTGTTTTTTCGCTTGTGCAATTGGATTGTTTGCTTCCTTTATAAGAGAAAATTTTTCGAAATCCATGTTTTACACAAACACATCAATACACTTAAATCCAACTCCATCATTCGCATGTAATAGCTCTTCATTAGGGGACCAATGACTTTGGCTTGATGACACAAGGTAGTGATATAAGATGGATACCACAATTTGTCATGTGGCGACCAAGCTGACATGATAATGTTGTTGAAGATCAATTAGCCATGCCAATAGATTTCCAAATCAAGATTGTGTATAAGAGGACCACTCGATCCTTTGTCATGTCGCTCAAGTGTTTCATAGGAAGCATCTTTGCAGCTAAGAAATGATAGCATATTTTTTACTCATTGTCCATGGCATTAGCTTTGAAAGCAATTGGAATATCATTGTGCATTTTCCATTCAATACCTAAATGCTAAGGTACTGTAGAACTTTATCTAAATCGATGTCACCATTCACAAATTGGCTGAACTTATCGTTCTCAATGTCAGGTGTATTGTAAAATCGATTAATAGTGTGTGCATCAAAAGGTACTTGACATCCTCTAATGAAGGCTCGCTCGTCTACATGTTCAGCAGCATTGGCATAGAACTCCCAAACAACAGGCATTACTACAACCTCTTGCTGGGCATGAAACTTTTCCCATTGGTGTACGTCAGTGATAGTGTAAATGTCAGGAAAGAGTCCTCTGCATACATTGATGCCATGTTTTGGAATTGGAACTTTTGCAGTAGGGATTGAGTGTTGCGCTTATCAGCTTTGGCCAAAATAAATTTACTTCAATCAAAGCTATTCTCACTTCCACTTACACGTGTTTGTTTCTTTGGTGCCATGATAATTCTCTGAATACTCAAGTAATGAGCACTTTTGACCACAAATATTTAGTACACATTACAAATCATTGATCAACATGGACAAAATAATTTGTACTAATTATTCAACTTCTTAATAATTAATATGAATAACACTGATCGTACTATGCATTAAATTTCAGTTCCAAGTGCAGAAAATTAGAGTTATTTACTATACCCACCATTCAAAAATTCTAATTTAAGCACAAAACTCATAAATTAAAGAAACCCATTTACTACATTGCCAAATCTAACACATGCCCATTAATTCGAAGCAAAACCCATCTTTAAAATGAAAAGCTATCTATAAAAGGAATTAGAATAAGAAAGTAGATTACTTCCCACAATTCCTTGGACTCGAATACCTCTCAGAAAGTAAAAATGCTCTAAAATCCTTTAAACTCTAAGTTTGATTCAAAATAATTGGTGTTGGAAGAGATTTTTCAAAGGGTAAGTGAAAGGGAGTGAAAGTTTTCAAGTGGGGTAGAGAGGAAGGGAGAAAATGTTGCTTAGGGTTTAAAATTAGGTGAAAAAAGGGGTTTATATAGGGCCATGGGCTTAACACAGTGCTAGATCTGGCATGCCATAGTATAGCCTTAGCCGGTCTGTACCTTCAAAAAAATTTATTTTTAGAGCATTGTAGTATAATTTAGGTCGGGTAGTGGCACTGATAACTTTTTTTTTCTTTTTTGAAATCAAATAATAATTCTTATTACAAGTATTATTAACTTGCAAAAAGAAGATAAAAGTAAGTAGTTCATAATATGAAAAATAAAATTAAAAATGAGATTGATAACATTTACTAACAAAAATAATAAATTAATAACCAAAAATTACTTTTGGAAATAAAACTTCGATCACCTCTCAAGTAGCACTTTCTTTAATGTCTTTAGCTAGACTATTGTTTCAGCTCAGCTAGGTTTGAAAAGACTAATTAAAGAATGTTGACGATGTATGTCGCCTCCCCAATATTGCTTTAACCGATGCCCATCCACCTTAAATTTTGCATTTGTTGTGTCACCACTAATTCCACAACACCATATGGAAACACTATTGAGATGAGAAACGATCTAACTACCTTGACTTCAATTTTCCAAGAAATAGCTTCAAACTATAATTGAATAGCAACACATGTAGACTTGGCTCAAAATGTTGTTTAACAATCTGGTTGTCATGCCATTGTTTTGTCTTTTCTTTGTAAATTTTAGTATTTTCAAAAGCATTTAATCGTGTTTCATCCATCTTATTTAATTAAAGTAGTCTTTTTTCACCTGCAAGTTCATTTACTGCAAAGTACTCATTATGATCATTAGCAAATTTTGAGGCTTTAAAAGTGTTTAAGGTTACCTCTTGTTCCTAGACTCTTAAGGTATGTTCTCTTTTCTTTACGCCTATGAGTGCTCCAGCAAAACATTAGAAAGGTCTCCCTAGAATGATTGGAACTTCTCTGTCTTCTTCCATATCTAGTACCACAAAATCAGTCGGAAAAATGAACTGGCCACTTTTACTAACACATACTCTATAATGCCATAAGGATTTGTGATGGTGCAGTCTGCAAGTTGTAAAGCCATTATGGTGAGCTTGATTTCTCCTAAACCTAGTTTCTTGAAAATAGATAGTGGCATCAAGTTGATACTACCTCCTAGATCACTCAAATGCCTTGGTGAAATAGTATGCCCTAGTGGTGCATAGTACTGTCAACCTACCAAAATCCTTGAGTATTGACAGAAGCTTGTTCTGAATAATTTCACTACACTTCTAAATGAGTGCCACTGTCTCAAGCTCACTTAGTCATCTTTTCTTCGAAATATTTCTTTAAAAAATTTAACTTACAAAGGCATCTCGTCTAAAGCCTCTACAAATGGTATGTTGATGTGCAGCTTCTTGAATACCTTCATAAATGTTGGAAATTGGTTCACTTCTTATTGATTTCTGAATCATTAAGGAAAGGGTGGTGGTGGTGTGATTGCATTTCATTCTCCGCACTTTGACTATCCATACTAACTACCTGTGTCTCATTCTGAGCTTGTTTCTCCATTTGTTTTGCTTATTTAGTATTACCCTCAATCTCTTTTCCACTTCTGAAAGTGATGGTCTTTGCATGTTCTTTGCTTTTCCCTCTTGGATTTGTCTCAATGTCACTAAGCAATGTCCCTTAAGCATTACTGTTAATTATGCTTGCCAACTGCCCAACTTACATCTCGAGGTTTCTCAATGAGGTTGGGTGATTATTGATGAGGGAGTCTGTCTTGGCCATATATTTCATCATTTACTCTTCCATGGATGGCTTCTTATCAAGAATGGGGGTTTTCGCTTGCTACTAAATACTAGACAATATGTTTGGTTTGAAGTTGATGCTCCTTGGTTGATTCCTCATGAGAAGTTTGGATGGTTTCTCCATCCGAGATTATATGAGTTGGAGAAGGGGGTGTTTCCAACGAACTAAATCATTCCCACATTATTACTAGAACAGTGGTCACTAACGTGTCCATCTTCACAATGTTCATGCACTGCAAAAGGACTTTTACATAGAATTAGTACTAAAATAATCAAACTTTTTAGTTAAAGCAATTATCTATGCAGTTAATGTCAAAATGGCATCAATCTCATGAACTCCAGCTACTCTCATATGTGTGGATCATTTCGATGACCATTGATAATTGGTTGACGCCATCTCTTCTAATAGGCCATATGATTGATTAATAATCTTTCCCATAATAGTTCCTCCGGCAACTGCATCAGTTGTATCTTGGACTTAGTTGCGTAATCCATTATAAAACGTTCAAACTTAAAGCCACATCAGAAGACCATGATGTAGGCAATGCTTGAGTAAGTCTTTGTATCTATCTCATGCTTCATATAGTGACTCACCATCAAATTGTATGAACAAAGTGATTTTTTCCTCATTTTAGCTGCCTTTACTAGACGGATGTATTTTCTAAGGAACTTTTAAGCAAGGTCATCTCATGTTGTGATTAAGCTCGTGGGTAATGAATTGAACCATACCGTTGCTCTATCCCTTAGTGAAAGTGGAAATAATCTCAATTGAGATGCATCATTTGTGACCCATTAGGCTTAAATGTGTCACATATCTCTACGAAATTATATATGTGAGCATTTAGGTCATCATTCTAAACACCCCCAAGCTGAACTAATGTTTAGATCATAATGATGATAGCTAGCTTGATCTCAAAATTATTTGCTTGGATGGTTGGCCTTTTGATGCGTGATGGGATACCTTGTACTAGAGGAACAGCATAGTCCCTTAACGAATGATGTTCTTCAATTACTCTTTCTTGGATTTGCCACTCTCTTGGTTGTTCATCCATTGTATTAGAAGAATTATAATCCTGTTGATTTCTTATCTCATTCTTTAAAATGTCCACTTGATCTCTAGCTCACATGAGATAGTCTCTAAGTTTCATTCTCTGCACATACAATGTTGAAATACACTTAAAAGCATAAAAGAAACAGAGAGAGCTTGGTCTAATATAATTTGTTTAATTTAATATTAGTGAAGGTAAATCAGAAACAACTCTCTAGCAATGACGCTAAAAGCTTGTTGTTCGATTAATACATGTAAATGCATGAGGCCATACATGCAATATAAAGGTAAGTCAAGTATCATTTCTTGATAACTCTATTATATATAGTTATTTTGGCACATTTTTAAGCCTTAAGTAGATAGATCTTTGAGATTTTAGGTTTAGTTTTAGCAATATAGGTGTTTTTTTAGTCTATGTTTGATTACATGTTGAGTAGTTAATTTAAGTTATTTTAGTTTAATTTTACCTAATTTTCCTTTAATTTACTTTAAGAATAGTTACTGTTTACTTCTCTCATTGCTTTTGTAGGATAGTTGATGAGGAAGGTTTATTTGATTTAAAATCACACAAGTATGGTGTTGGCTTCATTCATACATGCCGTAGTCTTTCGAGAATAACATGAGCTACAGAAGTCCAATCGATACAATTCTTAATCCATTGGAAAGTTAAGAGATAGGGATATAACTTTCACATTTACAGTTCACCCAATTCATATCAGATCAATGTGAAAATCACATTAGAAAATGCTAGACTGCTGTAGTTCTACATAAGGTAGCATGTTGAGTGATGGCCATGGCTTTGAGTTGCTCAAGGCTGCAGTGCTGAGGAAGATAAAGTTCCAACACTAAAGAGAGCAAGGCCACAGACTGGTGAAATGAAAGGCATCATATAAATTCCCATGACTAGAGCGCTATAACGCTAAGGAGAGGAGGGCTATAACACCACTGTAGCAAATGGGGCAGTGCTACAATGCCAAGGAACCCAAGGCCGTAGTGTTGGAGAATTTTCTAAAACTAAAAATTTAATGGGATTTTGAAATAAGGTTATTTGGAGCCTATTTAAAGGACTTTTTTAAGAGGTTTTAAGGGGAGGATAGCAGGCAACTATTTCAGAGAAAAGAAGCCAAGATCAAAGCAAGAAAACAAGACAATTTGAGAGAGAATTGAGATCGCAATGCTTCAATATTTAGTTTCTTTCTCTATTCTTGTGCTTCTTTTATTTCCTTTGACTTGGATTAATGGTCAATTTTCTTTGGGTGAAGTTTATATTAGATATTATGAGCTAAATTATCATTCTAAGATTGTAATGGATTTTAACATGAAATCTGAATATTAGTTTTTCTTCTATTTCCTATGGATGCGTATAGTTTTGCTTGTTCAAATTTGTTTTACTTTCCTTTTATTGTTTGGCTGACAATTAAATGATATGTGAATCTAATTGAGACTCGACAAAGAGATTTTGGATTGGAATATGGTTTGAATAGTATATGTTCACATTACTTCAGTGATCTGATTCACGATTCGAGTAAATATATGTCAATTGTCATACATAGCCAAATAAGAACCCTAGCTTAATGAACCTTATTTAATTGATTTCTATAAACATATCGTGACCAAATTAAGCATCTCGACAAAGACTTGTACATAGCTTTGGATTCTAGGTTAGTGAAACCACCCATGAATGGAAATATAGGAGAAGTTGGTGTCAGATCAATTGTTGAATTAACCATAATCCTAGGTTTTAATATATTTCCTTTCTCAAGTGATTTTTTATTTTTTATTAAATAATTCAGCGTTTGGTTTAATTTAGTTTTAATTAATTTTTGAAACATCAAGTTACTTGAATAAGATTAGTTTATCATAATTTTAGTACCTAGTGAAAAATTAAATGGGAATCCTTGTGGGATATGATTTTGGACTTACTGTATTTATTACTTACTCGATATGTATACTTGCGTGTGCAAAATCAATATCAAGTGTTTGGCATCATTGCTGGGGATTTGTTTTACTATTTATTTGCTAATATTAAAATTCAATAGCTTAGTCTTAATTTAAGTTTTTCTTCCATGGTTTTCAAGTTTGGTGTGTCATTGTATCAGAAAAGCAAACAGCTTGGAGATTATACCTTGTGATCTAGAGATTGAGAGAACATTCCAAACACTTCGACGAGAAAATCAACAAGGTTTTGCTCCAATAAATACAATAACTAATTAAAAAGGTGAGCAGCAAATCCATGAGCGTATAGTAGCTAAAAATCATTGCTTAAGGGTTATGCTGTTTTTTTGGCACAAGGAATTCCATCTAGCATTTTAAGGCTGACTACTCAAGCAAACAGTTGAAAATCAATTGAAAATCAATCAATAAAAAGGTTTAATCTTACCTTAATATTGATTTTCCAAGCTCGGATCCATTTCAAATGAGCTTTAAATTCCCCTCAAGGTTTAGGGTTTTTGAAAGGTAGAAAGTGGGGAGGGTTTCATTTTATTTTAAAATTAATCAATGGCCGGCAAACGTTTC
>NW_018397263.1:7377812-7393972 GCF_002168275.2 Theobroma umbraticum
GCATTTTTATACTCATCGACTGGTAGATGGACCCATTTATCGATAGATCACTTTGTTATTTTTAGTGTTGACTTTCCATCTATTGATAGATTTATCACGTTGATCAATAGATGGTGTAGCTATATATTGATATGTTTAGCTATATATTGATATGTTTCACAGATCTGTCGATAGATGCTTCTTAACTTGCTTGTAACTCACTAGTGTAGCCATTTATTGATAGATTCCATGGATTTGTTGATAGTTTCCATCGCACATACTTCATTCAATTCTCAAGTGGACATCTATTAATAGCGAAGGTGAATCTATCAATAAATATTCATCCAAATTGCCTTCTCAGGCTTTCTAACTTGTATCTATTGATAGATGTTGAACATTTATAGATGGATCATGTCTAGAACTCAGATTTTTCACTTCTCAAGTCTCCAAATTCACTCCTTTAAGCACATAATTCATTTCCATTCAATCAAACACTTAAAATCCTTCATATAACTCAAAATTCTTACATCCTAACTCAAATATAAGATTAAATCACAATCACAACTTCAAACTTTAAGATTCATTAACTATTTTTCTAACAATTTGCCTAAGTTTTATAAGGCATGCTTCCACATACTCAGCATATTCAACATGTCATCAAAAGTCCTTAAACACAAAATAAATTTCAAAATCATTCTTAATACGCATAAGTATATTCTGAAATCTTTATAAACATACATCAAAATTTAGACTAACTTCCCATATAGCTTAATTGACACATCTAATAATCCATATCAAGGTTAAGGCAGAAATTCATATGTTCAAATTCAAATGACAAGTCATCTTATGTATCCTAAAGCTCATCAAAGGTATTTGCATTATCATTATAATCTTATGAACAAGAAGCAATGTTTGAAGAACATACCTTGGAGGTTTCAACTCCCATGAAGCATGGATTTGCAATTTCCTCTTTCTCTTCATCTTAGGATTCATCACTATCATTCCACGTAGCTACCATGGCTATTTTTTTAGAGTTTATTTGATGACTCTTTTTGACTTTTGGACATTCATATCTAGTGTGACAAAGCTTTACATTCATAAGATCATTTCCATGATAAACCTTTGGAATATCTCTTCTCAGATTTCTTCTTTGTTCTTCTCTTTTAAAAGGCTTTCTTTTTCCTTGCCTGCTCCTAAAAATCTATTGAACCTTCTAGTCAATAATGATATCTCCTCATCATCATTCTTTTCATTGCCACTTTCAAGAGATTTTTCATCACTTTGCTGTATAGCCTTAAGAGTAATATCTTCTTTGTTTGATTCTCTTTAGATTACCTCAGCTCTTTCTTTTTCATGCCTAAGGGTCATTTCATAAGTAAGCGAATAACCTACGAGCTCACCAAGCTGGACTACATTTAGGTCTTTTACTTCTTCAATGGCAGTGACTTTAGGGCTCCATGACTTGGGTAGGCAATGAAAGATTTTCTTCACCAGATAAGCATTAGGAAATTCACTTCCTATAGACTTCAATCCTTTAATAATCTTGGTGAATCCTTTTAAAATTTCTTTAATAAAATCTTTAACCTTCATTTTGAACAACACATGTCAAGTATCAGCATACTAATCGTTGACTTTTTTCTTGACTGGTGTCTTTAAAACAGTTTTCTAAAGTATCCTAAAATTATTTTGCTATGGAGCACATAGCTACCTTATTAAATTCATCTTCACTAACAGCACACAAACCAGCTATTGCAAATTTGTGATTTAGTTATATCAACTTTTTGTCCTTATCATCCCATTCAGCTCTTGTTTTAATATGTTTCACACCATCATTCGTTTTAGCAAGAATATAAGGTCCATTAACAATAATATCCCAATGATCTAAATCCATAAATTGTATGAAGCTCTCAAACCTCATTCTCCATAATGAGTAGTTCTCCTCTTTGAACAAAAAACGCTACTTCATAGATTATCATTCATTAATGAAACTTGAGGATGCCATGGCTGTTGCTTTAAGATTTTTGTTCAAGATCTCTCAAAGATGGTTAAACTTGTATAGACTTGAGAACCTGCCCTAATACTAATTGTTGCAAAGATAAGCTTGAAGTAAAACTATCAAAAGAAAGGGTGAATTGGTTGTAAAATAAAAATTACCTTAACCCCACACCCAAAATGGCTATAATTTAAAAAGACGAAATAACAAAATAAAGTGTAAGCTAAATGAGTACAGAATGGAGAAATAAAAAACACTCAATAGGATTTTTATAGAGGTTTGGGCTTTCAGAGCCCACATTCTCTCCTTTGATAGCACAAAAAGTTTGAATCCACTATCAACTTGCCTTTTCAATAAGGTTAGGCATAACCTTTACAACATATCTTTTGTAGGATCATGCATAATGTCTACAACATGCTTGTTGCAAGAATAGCAATAACCTCCACCAAGACGTTTTCTTTTTCACGTCCAAGCACAATGTTTACACAAATAAAACCTTTAAAAGGATCAGGCAAAATCACTTTACCTTTTGCTTGGAGGAATAATTAATACAATAGTAGATTCTAGTGAATCACCAACTCAAAACCTCTAGAAATGTTCATAAAGAAGTTTAGGATCAGAAAGGTGAAAGCTTTCACAAAGATATGGATGATGAAAAAAGGTTTAAGCTCAAAAAAGATAAACTAAAGAATAAATATATGATCTTCAAGCTCTTTTGTTGCTTAAAGTGGGGAACTGTCTGCTCACAACATTTTATCTTATTTTTTCTTTCTTCTTTCTTCAAAAATAATTCAAATTCTTTCAAAATCCTATTCTCTTCTTTTTTTTTAACGTCCTAAAGATGGATATTTATAGCCTTTGAGATTTTTTTCTAGATAGAGTGAAATGTGAATCATTTTTTGTACATTCTATCCAGCTTGTAAAATTCTATTGCATATGTAGAATCGATTTTTTGTTGTTGAGTTATGGTTTCTTCACAAAGTTTATAGTTTCATGTTTTCAGAGAATCGATTCTTCTATTTTGAGGTGTCAATTCTTCTATAATTAGGTTCAAAGGTGACATATTTGTAATCTTAGAGAATCAATTCTTTGACCTTAAGGTGCTGGCTCTTCGTTGTGATCAGGCGCCCAAATTTGGATATAAGCTTGATTTTTGTAGCTCCATTTTTTTCTAGTTGTGCCATGTCTTTCTTGGTCACCAAGTTTCTGAGTTGTATTTTTGGTGCTTCAAGAATAGACATCTTCTCCACATAGAATCAATTCTTTCTTTTTTGCTTTTCTGCTTCTACATTTAGTCTTTCCAGAATCGACATTGTCTTTAAAGTGTCAGTTCTTCACAAATCTTGAAGCTTCTATTTTTCAAGAACCAACTTCTTCTTTTTCTTAGAATTGATTCTTCACTGTTGAATTTCACTTGAGAACTGACTTTTTCTTTTCTAGAATCCATTCTTCCTGTGATCAAAGAAATATATTTTACTTTATTTTCATTTAAAACTCAAGTCATTTCTTTGGAGAACTTGATTCTTAGGCTGGCACATTGAATTTTGAAAATAAGAGATTTTTTAGAAAATAAAAAGATTTTTCTTTAAGTTCAAGAACATGATCATTCATATTGAAAACATGCTCAAACAATCAAAGCATTTCAATATATATTTTGACACAAGAGCATCTAAGATTGTATTTTATTTAATTTAGTTTTTCCTAATTTTAGTTGATTTCAGAATTATAACTATAACAAAATTCTTCTTTTACTTGTATTAGGAATTTAAGGTAGTCATGTTCTATTTAAGAATAGAACATTTATTTTATTTAAATATCTTGTTAGCTATTCTAATCGTATTAGACAACTAGAAGTAAACTTTTATTACAATGTGGGCATATAATACTATAAATAGGAACCTTAGACTTAGCTGTTATACAGATTCAAGTTGATAGTTAATAAAGAATATTTTCTTAAGTAGGAGTGCTTATTTTTCTAGGCTCTTTTTATAGACTCAGAGCTTTTAGTACCTTTGGCCTAGACAATCAAAGTGGGATTTTGGCTATTCTTTTCACCTTAGGGGGGTTTTCAACCTTGTCAAGATTGGTGATTCACCTTAGTGGGATTTTCAACCACGCTACGATTGGTGTCCTTCACAACGTTCAAGTGTCTTTACAATGCCCCAATGTCATATTTCTTTAAGTTCGGCTTTAACATTCCTCTAAGGATTTTCTTCAGATAAAAAATATCTCTCATTCATTTTCTAATCTCATTAAGTACAATCAATTTTGTCATGTTAAAATAAGAGTAAAGTTAACATTGACATCATACTTTGACACTATCATCCTCAAAGTTTGCACCGAGGACTCAAACTCTCAAGCTCTAGAATGTAACACACTAAGAGGCAAGAAATAATTTAGAAATACAATACTGAATTCATCCTAAGTAAGTCGAGCAGCACCGGCTAGCCTACCCCTACACGACTTTAGTGCTAAAACATCTAATAGCATTGTACTTCTTGTCTATGTTATCTAAGAATGCTTGGGGTTCCTCCAATGCATCAAAACCTATGAAAGTGGAGGTTTCAACATCAAGAAATCTAATAGGGAAATATTCAAGCTACCTCTAACCATCTCAAACTATTGTCGGTTTTCCTGACCTTGTGAGTGAAGCGATACATGTACAGTGGGCTATCCTTCACCTATTGCCTTTGCCTTAACACATATTAGGCTATAACTATCAAAAACTAGCTTATGTCATGCATACTTGCTGCAAACTGCTCAAAGGTCACACCCTCGACTGAGCGTCCCGTCTCAATCTCTAGATCTTGATCCTCCACAAGATCATTAATAGGTGTCTAAACCCTCATTGAATTTATTGCCCCGTCGTGTCTGCCACGACCCCTAACAGTGGGTGTATACGATCTAGTTGTAGCATCTCTAGGGATCCCTTGCTCTACTGTGTCTTTAAAAGCAACTCCAATCTTAGGTAGCTTGATTACACCTAGATAAGAGTAATCACATAAAGATCTCAATATCTAGGCATGTTTAACATGTGATATGAATAAATTGAAACTAAGGTCGGAAGACAAACAAGGAATCATTTATGAGTTTCTCGTTTTTTTTGTGCTCAAGTACACAAAGCGAAAACAAGATTTTCACATACAACCTCGGCACTCCACTACACAACCAAGAAAAACTTAGGACTTATACAACCTAAAACTCTAATACCAACTTTGTCATGTCTTATTTTCGAGACGTGATTGGTGCATGGACCTACATGAGTATAACCCACTAGGCCTAAGCAAGCCTTAACCAATAATTTATGGGCTCGTCATCCATTGCATTCACTTACATTTCCATTCACAGATAAATAAGCATCACCACATCATTATGGAGCTTCTCAAGATAATATGTAGAATTTCACTCATTTATACATAGAATATTCAAGTAAATCAACATTTTCATATCATTATGGAACCTCTCAAAATAATGTGTGTTTCCTATTTCATTCCATACAAATATTCGCAATTATATCATTTATGGTCCATCACACATCCTGCGCCTATATCGCTATGGTCTTTTTCACCATAATCTCAACATTCTCATATGCACCGATTTCCATGGCTTAAGACAATGTTCACAATTATAAGCAAATATGAGTATATAAAAGCTTATTTACATAACTAGTACCATTTATGTAACACCCTTGGCCTTGATATGAGCCATATGTGTATGAGGACTTATGATGATAAATTGAAATGGCTAAGCTAATGGACAAGCCTAATTGAATTGTGATGTGCATGTTTAGAAGCTTAAGGGTATTCCTATGTCCACAAAATAAAGAATATGAAATATAAGGATATGAGGCTCAAAACAATAATGTGCATTGTTTGGCTCTTAAGACAATATAATGCTGAAGCAAAATTATTCTAGGTTTGATTTGTACACCATGTGACACAGAGCACAATGAGCATTTGAACTAGTGTGATAAGTGTATGCTTTGATATTGAGCATTTTTTAGGAACTAAGATGAGAATGAGAATTTTAGTACTTAGACCACAAATCTTAAAGTCTGAATATGGTGAACTATATGGTTTGAAGCTTTAGTGAGATTTTGATATTTGATGATATACTTGGATATTTATATGTGAAGATTTTAGGTTATATGAATGATTTGTAGTGTGTTGTGAATGGAAATGAATCAGGGAACTTACAAGAAGTGATTAGGGGTGTTGAGTTTGGATTTTTGGATGTTTGGAAGGTTGAGAAGTGCCTACAAGGAAAATGCATCAATATATTCCCCAACGTATCAATACATTCTTGGTAGGAAGAAAAAAATGAGGTGTTTTAAGGATTTTTTATCAAAACATTCAAGAATGTATCAATACATTTGAATAAAGATGAACATCTATCAATAAATGACCTAAATGTACTGATAAATTTGAAGCCAAAAACACCCAAGGGAAAACGTATCAATAGATTTCCCAAGTCTATCGATACATTTTGGCCAAAAAGCTATTTGAATGACATGCATTGATACATGGCCAAATGTATTAATATATTTAAGGGGAATTTGTTAAGAATGTATCGATATATACCCAAATGTATCAATACATCCTTGCATAAAAGCAAAAATAAAAAGGGGTTTCAAGTGTTCCACCCAATTTAAACAAAAACCTTTTTGTCACATCTCATTTTATGGTAGAACATGATCGACGTATGAACCTAGATGGGTATAGCCCGTAAAGTCCAAGCAAGCCTCTTTATCATTCATCATTAAACATTCACCAATACAAAAGCATACATAAAACATCCATAGGCATAGAATATCAACTCATGCATACCATCAGACGCAACATTACACATATATGAAACTTCTCAACATATTAGCGTAAGTGCAACATTTTGTATACCATCAGAGTGCCACATTTCTAGTGCAACATAACATTTGCATATCTTAATACCCTCGGGTGATTATATGGACTCTTGAGCCACTTTACATATTTAACATAACATTCCTAATATAATATGCCCAAACATTTGGCTACAATATTGTAACATATTCATAATCGATAAAACATGTCCATAGTTTGAAAACATAAGCATAACATAAACTAACTCATCAACGGAACATGACCCGAGTAAAAGAGACGCTGCTAAACACTTACCAATGAGAAATGAATAGATTACATCTACATGAGAATGACTACTAGTACAAGAGCTATCATTGGTATGCAACAAAAATAGTGAGGGAAAATAGCGTGTTAGTCACAAAGACCCGTGAGTGGAAATGCAGAAGGGGCCAAGTCGGGGGATAACCATGCAATTGTAAATACATATAATTCATAAATCATCTTACTTTACCATATTGTTGATGAAAGATAGCATTTAATTATCCTTTGAATAACATTGCATGGAAACATCTTGCACAGTTCATTACAAACCCTTAAATCTTGAAAACCTTTTTAAAAATCACTTTAAAAATCAATTCTACAACCATTCTATCGATATATGCAAGAAATCTATCGATACCCTTGGTAATGTGTCGATAGATTTCACATAAAATGCCTTTTAGAGCATTTTGTTGAAAATGTATAGGTACATACTTCCTACATATCAATAGTTTTGCCACGGAGTCCAACTTTCTAGGCATTTGTCTGAATCTAGCTCATTCATAAGTCTTTCTAACATTGAAGGATCATTCCCTAGGCTAAGGTTTTGTCTAACTAAGACAACATCACCACATTACAGTGTGAATAACATCATCAATACTCATATAATCATAAACTAGGCATTTAAGCATATATCATGAGGGGGCAATATTCATTCAATCATTTCTCTAACTCATTAATCACATTTGTCAAAACATTCTCACTATGAGTGGGTTCTCCCCATTTCAGTGAATAGTGGTTTAACACCCACTATTTTGGCTTCCTAATGGGCTCTCGTGAATGGGACATTGGCCTCATCCATGAATGATCAAGTGACCCCACCATACTCAAGTAGGCATTGGATAGAGTCTTCAATACCGTCTTGCGTGAACAACCATCAAAGCCAAGTGAGTGGCACTTCGGCTTCACCCATGGTCATCATAAGATCTCTTGAGCTTCGGATTGTTCTCATCCTTAGCTTGCATCATTAACATATAACATATCTATTAATCATCATCATACTTAGCCCATAGAGTGTATAACCATTTCAACACATACATCTCATGACATACATTTCATTGTCTCATAAATCACTTACATGCTTAGCCCATAATGTATATGACTATCTCAACACAATCATCTGAGGGCTTACATTTCATAGCCTTATAAATCACATACATGCTTAGCCCAGAATGTATATGACTATCTCAACACGTACATCTCAGGGCATACATTTCATAGTCTCATAAATCACTTACACACTTAGACTATAGTGTCTATGACTATCTCAACAAATACATTTCAAGGCATGCATTTCATAGCCTCATAAATCACTTATATGCTTAGCCCACAATATATATGGTATGCTAAACACATACATCTCATGGCATACATGTTACAATCTCACAAATGGAACTCATGCATCCAACATTCTTATCCTGATACATTGTATCTAACATGTGCACAATAACATTCATATATTAACCAAAAAATATCTCGTACCCATACTAGCCCGAAGGCTAGAGTAATTGAGTGGACTACAAACATAAAAGGGCTTGTCCCTTTTTGTTGAAAACTAATACATAGTAGCATATTTACATACATAATAGATTTGTAAACAATTTGAAAATCATTGTGTCACACATATCTCAATCATTATCAAATCAATTCACTTAAACATTTTCTTGAAAGCTTCATGAAACCTTGTGGTTATAATCCTTAATAAACCATTTATGGAAATAAGTTTTCAACATGCTTAAACAACCATGTCCATAAAATCATGCTAACTTTACATATATTTAAACACTTGAAAAGATGTATCCAATCACCGAATTGGAGAATCGATTCCTATCGCCAATCACAACTTCATTTCAGTGCTATCCATGGAGTTTTCCAGCGTTCCTATCATACAACAAACATCATAATCATTTCCTAGACTAAAGATTTCATAATAATCATTCTAGCTACTTTTAAAACTACTTAATTTTAGCTAAACTAATTTTCTAGCTAAAATCCATACTTAGAAACCCATAAATCCTCCATTCTTACCTTAGGTGAGCTTAGAGGCTTAAGAAATCACAAATCCTTCAAGATTTAATCACCAACAAAAAATTTGGGCAACAAAATCATATTTTCAAAAACTAGAAATTAAGATTTAAAATTTCCAAAGCTTAAAAATGTCACATTTTTCATAACAACTCAAAACCACATCATTTAATCATCAAAAGTGAATATTTAAGTTTAAAAAGAGTTGAAAGAACTTAATAATAGGTGTTTTACCTTGCAAATGCAACTGAGGGTTGCCAACCTTAAAAAAATGTGATATATTTATAAGCCAGGGTGTGAAAATATGTTTTTACCCTTTGTATTTTTCTGAAATCGACAAAATGTATCTATACATTGGCCCATGTATCGATACATTTGGTTTTAGCGAAAATGTATCGATCCGTTATGAACATGTATTGATACATATTCATCAAAACCCCTTATAAACTAAATATATTGGTACATCATGAACATGTATCGATACATTTGAGATAGAATGTTGTTTTTGAGGCAGATTCTTATAAAACCTGTCCATTTTATTTACATTAAATACCATTTAAATCAATGTCCTATTTATGTTTTACTCTACATTTACTTAAATTATTTAATATAAATAAGCAACCAACCCCCTTTTTGGATTCCATAAAACTATCAAAAAAGTCAAAATCCAAAAAAATCAAAATTTAATTTTTTATTTCAAGAACAAAATCGAGAAGGTTCGATTGAATTTAAATTACTGGCTCCCATATACCATAGCAAACATATTCTAAAAATTATGAAAAAATCCTTTTTGATAATCAAAATTCAAGGGAATCATTATTGCTATTTTTTATTTCTAAAATATTATCGTATAAAAATCACATATTTTGACCCCTTTCGAACTTCGAAAATTTTCTACTTAAAAAGTGACAAGCAACCAAAAGTGTCAATGAATTCTTTTGAAGGTTAAAAGTAAGTTTGATAGTCAAAATATGTAATCTATGTGCTCACCTAAAGATTTCCTAACTTCTCCTTCTACTCAATATGGGATTTCACACCTTTATCTTTCTTTCTCCCTCTACCCCATACAAAACCTTAAATCTTCATATGCCATTTATAGCTTGTTTGAGATAGATCTCAGCTTGGGAAACACTTTTGAAGGTAAGATTAAGTATTTATACGAATTCATTTTCAATTTAATCGATTAATAACTTAGATTCAATTTGGCCCAACTTTGGTGATATTTTTTTACCTTGAGTTTGCTAGGGATTTGGAGCTAAAAATTGCGTACCCCAGCCACTAAGGTAAGGATTTAGCTCATCATTGAAATATTTGAGCTTACTTATGGAATTTGGTTATTTTTAAAAAGTTTGATATTTTTGAAAGGTAGAAAATAAATATTTTTGTGATGCTTTGATGTGTTTAAGGGAAACTTGAACCTACCTAATGCGTTGGTGAGCTATGGAATCGCTAGAGTTCTAGGATTAGAGCTCAACTGTGGAAGCACCTCCGATTATCATGCTGAATGGGGGCTTTTTTACTTGAAAATGCATGTATTGCATAACACATGATAATATGCATAGTCATGTTACTTAAACGCTATATGAATGCCTAAATGAGTATGCCTAGACTAGAGAACTATTTATATAGGTGTATGAATCTGATTACCTAGATGAGTATGCCTAGGCTAGAGAACGATGTATATGTATATGTATATATGATTACTTAGATGAATGTACGTAGGCTAGATAACAATATATATATGTGAATCGTATGTGTTATGATATGTGCTTTGGATGGGCCATTTAGTAGCCTATGTTGATTGGTGAGCCTAGACTAGGAAGTCTAGCGCTTATGGTCGACGTCTAGGAGTAGATTACCCTAAACAATTGACCTTTTTGATGGATTATGAACATTTGATGCCTTAAAGATTAAGGGCCCTTAAAACCTTATGAAGCTTATAAGTGATTGAAGCTCGTCAATTATGATTTATGGTTTATGTGGACCTATGGAATCATTGAAGGCATGCTGGTCTTGTTTGTGAATTATGAGGTGAAACTACCTTAGTATGTCAAGCTATTGAGCCATAATCTTTGATGTGAGTTGTTTATATATGTGAGGCTAGGGAGCTTGATTAGTGATGTGAATTACGACTTATAAACAATAGAGGCAATGATGGCCCATGAATTTGATGATGTTTCATCCAATGTGTGAATTTTAGACATTGATATGATTCGAGGTTGAGTAGAGTCCAACCCCTGCAACTATGTGTGTGCCAATAGGGATAATGGTCAGCAAAGATAGTGGTGCTAGACATGCCTACGCTTTCCGCTTGCAGTGCTCTAATGCCACCCGTTGAGATTACTTTGGGTGATGCCATTTGATGAAAGATTTACTCTAGATGATGATTATGTATATGATGCTACTTGTTTGAGAATACTTTAGATGATACCATTTGTTAGGAGATTACTCTAGATAATGATTTTATTTTTCACCTATTGCTTCAGCATGCGCGTGATTTGACTATCTACTTGTTGGTTCGGCATGCACATGATTTGATGCTCCAACAATGTCTTAGTTCTAGAGCGTGATTTGACTTTGTTGGTTAGCCACAAGCATGATTTGACTATGTCTAGGAGGACCATGATAACTCTATGATATAAAGTTATTTGGTATTAATTTTGATAATAAATTGGCTTAGTTCCTATAGTAATACATAGAAATTAATAAATTTTATTTAATTATTTTAAGTTAATTAGTTAGGCGAGTCAATCTAATCTTTGATAACTTTGTTCTTAAATTGGTATTAATACGCTTAAGATTGGTTGTTATTGATTTGTTTGTGCCTTTGCAAGTGTTTGTTGAAGGAAGACTTTTAATGGAATAAGGAGAGCAAATTTATGTGTAAACTTTTACTGCATATATTTTAATATTTCCATCATAACTCTCTCTATAAAACTCCAAATGAAATTATTATTCAACCATTGGAAAGCTAAGAGAAAAGTTTAAAGCTTTCATGTATACCATTTTTCCTAATTTGGCTAGGAAGGTAGTTGAAAATATTATCAAATTGGAAGCATTGCAGTAATCCTAAAGAGATCATGATTTTTGCAAATTAAATGGTCGAGGCAGCAGCCTTAGTGGAGGTACGCCATGGCCTTGGTGGAGGTAAGCTATGCCTCACATAATCTGATGTGGAAATCTTAATTAGAATTGACTTCTTTCTTCACCTAACTGGGCCCAACTACAAAGCCTTATAAAAACAAACTTTCGAAAAACTTTTAGTGACACTAAACACCAATTATTAAGCTAAGATTCAAGCCACAAAATCATTGAAAAAAGTCTCATTGAAGATGAGAAGAAATCAAGGGATTCAACAAGAGCTAGAAATCAAGAATGCAATTCTTGGGTTTTTTTATATTTTTTATGTTCTTTTATTTTCTTGCTTTTGGTTTACGTGATTAAACTTGATTTGATGATGATGTTTGACTTGATGAGGAACTAAATTAATGATCAAAGGTTATGATTGAACTCAATATGTATTTTGATCTATTTATCTCTCTTTTGCTTATGTTTGATGATATTAGGTTGTTTGTTCTATTCTGTTTTTAATGCTTCTAGTTGACTAACCACCAATTAGATTTGTAACACCCCTAATTTTTTATGTAAGTGAAGAATGATTTCTGAAATTTGAGGAGTCTTGAGGACTTTGATTATATGATATGTATGCCTAGTGTTTAAAAGTGTACATATTGACACTTAGGCAAAACTTTGAGGAAATATGTGATAAATACAGTAATTTTAGGTTTTTATAAAAATTTGACGTTATGTTTATGAGTTTGTACATGGGATTAATATAAATTGATGATTTGAGGTGTAATACCAACCAAGAATAGTATTAGGGCATTAAACTTGGACTTTTGGAGTCTTTATGAAGCCTAAACTTGCCAAGGGTGAAAGTATCGATGCATACCCTAATGTGTTGATACATTCACGGCATGATAAACAACAAAGGCCCCAAAAAAGCTATTCTATTGATACATTTGAGAATGTACCAATAGATTTGGCCAAAGATGAACATGTATTGATAAATTATCCAACTGTATCGATACATTTGAAGCAAAGTGCAACCAGGGGGAAACGTATCATACATTGACAAAATGTATCGATGCATTAGAGACGAAAGGCAAAAATAAATAGGGGTTTAGGCCATTTTCACCCAACCCTTTCTTTCAGCCTTTTTTCTCTCTAGACATTTGAAACCCTGACCCCTAAATGGATTTTTGAAGTGATTTGAAGCCATTTGGAGCTCAGGAAACCGTTTTGATGTAAGATATAATGTTTTTATCGATTATTTTCCAAATTAATCAGTTAAATGCTAAGAAATTTGGTAATTTTCGTCTTTAGGTTGGATTGGAGAATTTGAGCTAAGACTCATGCAATCTGACTTTGAAGGTATTGGTTTAACTCATTAGTAAAGGATTTGAGCTTAAATAGTGGGATTGCCATCATTTATTTAATTTTGTTAAAAGTTGGCATTTTTTGAAAGCTAAGAATGATTCATATTTTGATGTTCTAATTCATTTGAAGGGGTAAACGGATTTAAATCAACTCATTGGCAAGCTAAACCATGATTAGAGGCTAAGGATCAAAGCTTGGCAAGGATTGGCTCTTATTGTCACTATGAATGGGTTCAGTTAATATACATGTAATGCATGACATATGGAATATGGCTACAATGGTATTAGAATGTGTGCCTAGGCAAATGAACCTAGGCTAGAGAACAATATATGTGTATATGCATATATGTAAATTGTGTGCCATTGTGTGTTATGATGTGAGCCACATGGGTGGCTTATGCCATGTGTACCTCGACTAGGACGTCTAAAGCCTATGATGAACCCCTAGGAGTTGATTACCCTAGGTGAACAATACGTTGAGATGACTTGATTGAATGATGCCTTGGAGACTAGCTCTTAGAAACTAACTGAGCTTAAAGATGATAGACTGATGTTGGCATCTGGTAGGTTCTCTGTTTTGTTCACTATGGTGACTCGGTTAAAGCCTTTAACTGTGGATAATGTGTGTAGGCACTAAGTGCCATGTTATATCTTGTACTAAGGGTTAATATGTATGAACTCATTTGGATGGCCAATGTATAGCTCTATTACTATTTGTATGGAATTTAAGCCGTGGATATTGTATGTTCGAGTTTATTATGAATATTTGATGATTGAATCCCTTGGCCTATGTATGTTTGAATATGAACTTTAAGGCTTGCTCGAGTCAGTGGGCCTGGTTGTTAGGTCATGCACCAATCATGGCTGCTAGGTTTGGGTCATGATAGGATTGATATGGAAACCTAAGTTACACCTTGACGAAGGAGATTTAGGTAGGCTTTGAATAGAATAGCGTATGATAGAATACATTAGCTGATTAGGTGGCTTGATTTGCATATATGGTAGACGTACACCTATAAGCAGTACATAGCCAAGATTAGAATACTAACTTAATGAATCTTTCTTCAATTTAATTGGCATGGACATATAGTAAATTAATAGGGACAGATATTTTTATTAGACACTTGACATGGACTTGAAAATAATTTAGGACTCTAGGTTAGCAATTTAATTCATTAAAATAAGTTAAGGGGGAGAGACAATATTTAGATGAAGTATTTAGGGATATCATAATCTTAGATTTGGTACTCAATCAAGTTTACTAAAGTAATTTTGCTAATAAATTTTAGATTAGTTTTAGTTTATTAGTTTTAATTTTCTTTTAATAATTTTAAATTAGGTTATTTGAACAAGATTAGACTGTGTTAATTTTAATAGTTAGCAAGTAAGGATTAATTCAATTCTCCACAAGAACAAATTCTACTTTCTTCTATATTACTTGTTAAATGTTTCTTGCACTTGCGTGAGAAATCAACAACAAGTTTTAGATGTCATTGTTGGAGAATAGATTTTTAATTCTTTCTTTCTAATATAAATATCAAGCATTCTTAATCATACTTCAAATTTTTTATTTTATTTTAAGTACTTTAGGTTGAGGTGATGAATTATTATAACTATCAAAGGCCATTTAAACAATTTAAGCCTAGGAGGGGCAGCGAGTGATTATGAATTAGAGGCAATTAGTGCTTTGACTGCCCAAGCAGATATTTTGTTTCAAAAAATTGACACAAGGGTGTTAATGCTTTTCAGAGTCTTTTTGTGACATGGGAGTTTCATGGAGATAGGCATTCAAGTGACTGTTGTCCTGCTTATTATGAATCAATGCAATTTGATGGAAGCTTTGATGGGCAAGTGTCAGTTAAAATTCTACTATGCAAGTATACGTATCGAATAGATAGTATATTAGCAAGCAGAGTATCGATCCCACAGGGAATTGATCTAAAATTTTACTAAGTACTAAAATTAAAACAATTTAGTTTTATTCAAACAATTAAAATCTTAATTCTAATTGAACTAAAAATTACGCAACTAAAACTAATTTGATTACAAATTAAAGCAATAAGAGAATTGGGCAAACAACAAATCAAACAAGCCTAGAATTACAATATCCCTCACACTTCATCTAACTCTTACCTCTTTTTCTTAGCTTATTTCAATGGGTTGAATTACTAACCTAGAGTCCTAAATTATTTATAAGGGTCTCCCGACTCATCTTATAAAAATATCTATTTTAACTAAAACACTATATCCCTATGTGAATTGAAATTAAAATAGACTCATTAAGTTCAGGCTCTAATCTGGCTACATATGGCCTATAGGTATATCCCTATCGTATACGCAAATCAATTAGTATGATCATATACTATCCCAATTTTAGTCTACACTAAACTCCCTTTCCCAAGTTTATTTAGGTTTCTTGATCAATTTAATTGGTGGCCAAGCAATTAAAAGCATTAAGAACAAATTGGAATAAACAATTCAAATCCCATTGAAAATAAGCAAGAAAGAGATTTAAAACTAGATTACATGTGAGTTCAATTGCAATCCTAGAAAAATAATTTAGTTCATAGT
>NW_018397263.1:7394072-7395705 GCF_002168275.2 Theobroma umbraticum
ACTTGCCCCCAAATAGAGGTCAAATCTTGTAAGAGCCAAAAAGTGCTATTCACCTCCCCTTTAGCACATTTATTTAGGACCAACACATATATCACAGACTATGGCCCTAGCCTTGTCTAATAATCAACGACCCAAAAGTTCTCTAGCTAGAGCTCATTTGTGCACAAGGGTCACACTTAGCCGAAATGACAGCCAACCTACTCTCGACACTCTCGGTTTGTCAAAACCGTTTTAGAAACCAATTCAAAGGTTGTCCAAGATTTTTGCTTTAAATCATTTAAAAACAAAGTTCAACAACTTTTCCAATTAACCTTTCACATTAAAAGGCATGGTGTAAATATTTATGTACAAATCAGGCCAAAACCGAAGCTCAAAACTTGCTTTCAAAATTGTTTAACAAATGCATTAGCTATGCATATCACACAAAAGAATACAAGGCACAGATCTTGATGCAAATATTGTGAAAGGCTTGTTTCCCAGTTTCTAAAACTCTTTACGTGTATAGTTTATATATAGGTATATCCAAATCACTTTAAAAACACTTGCATCCACAAACTTCCTATGGTTTCTACTAGCTCATGCCTTCCACAATAGCAATATACAAATCATTGTAAATCCATTTTAAAATTGCCCATCAAGGGTAGCAGCTCATGCTATGCATAATGCACTTCAGAAAACCATCAATGTTTACTAATGTAAATCAATCAATTTTTATAGTGCGGAGATTTTAAAATAGGCACCCCCTATTCACCTCACAATGGTAGGATATTACTTAGCCATTAATCCAATTATACTTCCTCCTTTGGTTATTCACTACGGTAATCCATTTCCGTTTGCACACTTCCTAACAACAAACCAAACTTAATGCACTTAGTTTTGGTCATTCTCATTTTCCTTTCTCAACCATATTTTCATCATCATGTTATAGCTCACATTATACGAGGATATCTTTCTTTTCCACTCAATTCGTACACATTCATATACTTTTCAACATACTTTTACTAATGGGATTATATCTCTTACTTGCGTAATTATTTACATTACGTATACCGGTAACTTGATTATAGCATTAAGCGCCTATTTTACCATTCCTAAGCAACTTTCATTCAAATCCATATATTTTTAGAACATTAACTATATATACATGGTAGAAACAATCATTCCCAATTATTCAATTCTTTTGCAAGTCACATGCATCATCATTGTCAATCCACTTTCATTGCTTTATTTCTTAATTCACCATTTACATTATTTTTCTTTATCCTCCCAAATAACCTACTGAGCAAACTCAATACTTCTAAGTAGCTCAAGCATGTTAGATTCCTTTCAACAGCCATATTCACATTTCAATATACCACACTAAACATGATATCAATTTCCATTCATCATATATCAACATTTTTAAACTTTTCATAACAACACATATCCACCATTTTCAATCATTGCATTTTTAACTCTTAACTAGCATAATTGTTTCCTGGTTATACTCAAAGCGTTTTACCATTATTTCACATTGCATGCCTTATCTTGTGATGATTTAGACCTTGCATGTAACATTAATGTTCTTCCAAAGTTCTGGCCACCAAGCTGCCAACATTCACACATCATTTTCTCACAATACTCAACTAATCGT
>NW_018397263.1:7395805-7414237 GCF_002168275.2 Theobroma umbraticum
CTTAAGCTCCCAAAATGAGTCAAAATAACTCTATATAATAGAGTTATCAGCAAGAAAATAGTTCATACTCCAACAGTTACAACACAGGGTGGAATCACGCAAATTTTTCCTAGAGTAATGATCAGGGTCCTACATGTTCATCACAGCCTATTTTCCATCATGATTTTCAATCACAAGTTAAAGCCCTTATACCTAAGAAGAAGCAAACTTTGAAGGAGATGTTCATGCAATTCATGACAAAAACTGATGCCATTATTCAAAGTTAATCAAAATCAATTTGTAATCTTGAGTCACAAGTGGTTAACTAGCTAGTGCCATTAATAACAAACCTCAAGATGATGGAGATAAAGTAGATCAAGAGAATACTTACAACAACCAAGTTCAAGATGAAAAAATAAAGTAAGAGGGGAAGTATCTACACCACCACAAGTCAAGCCATATGTGCCTCCCATTCTTTTTTTGGAGATAGTTGATGGTTACCTAAAGAGATTGTTGATATTGAAAATCCAAAGAAACTCCTTGAAGCTTGTTTATTTTAAGATGCAACAAAAAAGGAAAAGAATGAAGAACTTACAAATGTTACACACGTTTTGAACACTGCACCAAAAGTGCATTATTTTAGAACTCAATTTGAAAAGTTCTATAAAAATCAACCTATTCCACCACCTTGTGTTGAGCAAGCACTAAATCTTGAGTCAAAGCCACTACAACCTTATCACACCTCAATATTTTTTCATGCAAACTCAAACCTCCTTAAAGAATGAAGGAAGACCTCAACTGAAGCCAAGTTATTGACTATAAAAATGCACTTCTTAGAAGGCAACATAGCCTTCAAAACTCTTATTTTTTTCACTTTTCAGATATTTTTATTTTATTTTATTTATTTCTAGATTAATCTCTATTTAATTATTTTTTCTTTTCTAGTAAAAAAAATTCCTACAAGTGACAATGAGGAAGATGATGATAAAGAAGAGGAAGACAATTAGAGCTTCTCTAGATTCATTCAATAATTAGGGAAGTGTTATTTTGCCTTTTTTTTTCATTTTTCTAACGATCAAGACAATGTTTAGTTTAAGTTTGGGCGGGTGACCTTATTTTTCTAATGGTGAATATTCTGTGGAAGTATAAAGATTTAATTTTATTTGCTTGTTTATATAGATTTTTATTTAAGTAAGATTAGTTAGTCATTTAAATTTTTATGCTTGCTTGAATTTTCAAGAACCTAGAGTAGAATTGTCCCAAATTTTTTTATGATTTTCCTATCCAATGATAATAATTGGATGTCTTGATTTTTTTGCAGTTGATGAATAAAGTTTTTGTTTGGATTCATGCTAAATTATTTTGTTTAGTATCATTGTTAGGATTTTATTTTCACTATTTTGAGCATTATATCTTTTTCTTTGAATTATTGTGGATATTTAGAGAAAGTTTACGTTGATATAGAATTTTAGATTATGTTAAGGAGTTCTAGAATTTGCTTAATTCTCTCTCGAGCTGAAATCTTAGGAAATACTTAGTTAGAGACATGTTTAGGCCATCTTTAGATCATTTAAGCATACAAAGCCGATCTTGATATATTTTTACCCCTAATATACCCCTTTGAGCATAATTTTCCATTTCTTTGTTTAACCACATAATAATAAGCCTAGCCTTCCAATAAATTTTCAATTATGCAGCCCTCACTTCTAAGCATGTATATTGTTTGAGGAAATATATATTGAGCCAAATGCATATGGTGGAAAGGTGATGCTGATATGAATAAAAAATTTAAAATATCAAAATAATACCCCACTTCTTATAATACAAAGATAATAAGTTTTGGGGTGTAAAATTGTGAAATTGACAAAAAAAAGAAAGAAAGAAAGAAGAAAAAGTGTTGAACAAAGGAAAAAAGTTCAGAAGTGAAGAAAAAAAGTGTATGACGAGAATGAACATAAAGCTCTTTACAGGTCCTAGAATAATTATGTGCTTAATGTGATTTGAGCCCCATTATATCCTTTATCCTACCTTGGCCCTAGCCGTACATTACAAGCTTTATAAAGTCTTATTGATCCTTAGCTTTATATCTGTCAACATTAGCGGAGAGAAAATGAAAGGAAAACTTATGGAGTTCTAGTACTAATTTGAAATTTTGATTAGCATAAACTCATTCGGATGTCATGATATTCTTAGTAAAAGATTTCACACACACATATGGCAATATATTTAAGAATGCACTTGCATTAGAATTGAAACATGAATTTAAATGATGCCAATATCTTTGCTTAAGTTGAAGATTGATAGACATACTTTTTATGAAATTATAGGGAATCATTGAAGTTGGTGCACTTTATCTCTAGTAGTTCCTTTTTCTATTTTGTTTCCACCATCTAAAAGTGTTTGTTGTAAGTTAGTTTCTTTTCTATATTTTTCTTGAGGACTAGCAAAATCTTAAGTTTAAGGATGTGATAACTTTATGATTTAGAATTATTTAGTCTTAATTTTGATAATAAATTGCCTAGTTTTTGTAGTAATGCATAGAAATTAGTAGGTTTTATTTAATTATTTTAAGTTAATTACCTAGGCGAGTCAATCTAATCTTCATTAATTTTGTACTTAAATTAGTGTTAATATGGTTAAGATAGGTTGTTATTGATTTGTTTACGCCTTTGTAGGTGGTTTTTGAAGGAAGACTTATAATGGAATAAGGAGAGAGATTTTGAGGTACAAACTTCCATTGCATGTGTTTCAGTATTTCGATTACAACTCTCTTTACATAACTCCAAATGAAATTATTCTTCAACCATTGGAAAGATAAGAGAAAATGCTACAACCTTCATGTTCACCATGTTTCCTAGTTTGGCTAGGAAGGTAGTTAAAAACATTGACAAATTTGAAGTACTGTAGCAGTCCTAAAGAGATCACAATTTTGCAAATGAGATGGTCGGGGCCGTGGCCTTGGTGGATGTAGGTTATGGTTCATGTAGTTTGATGAGGAAATCCTTATTAGAATTAACTTTTTTCTTTGTCCAACTTGGCCCAACTTCAAAACTTTATAAAAATAACCTTTTGGAGGACTTTTAGAGACACAAAACTCTAGATTTTGAGTTGAGATTCAAGCCACAAAATCATTGAAAATTGTCTCATTGAAGCTGAGAAGAAATCAGGGTATTCAAGAGGAGTTGGAAATCAAGATTGTAATTATTGGGTTTCTTTTATCACTTTGTTGTTCTTTTATTTTCTTGGTTTTGGTTTTGATGATTAAACTTAATTTAATATTGATGTGAGACTTAATGGTGAACTAAATTATTTATCTAAGATTATGACTGAACTTAATACATTGTCTAATCTATTTATCTCTTTTTTACTTATGTTTGATTGCTTTAAGCTATTTATTCTATTCTATTTTTAATGCTTCTAGTTTACTGGCCAGTAATTAGATTGATTTGGAAACCTAAGTTAACCCTTGACGAAGGAGATTTAGTTAGAACTTGAATAGAATAATGTATGATAGAACACACTTGGTTATGAGTGATTTGATAGTCATATATGGGAGACATACACCTATAAGCCATATGTAGCCAAGATTAGTGTACCAACTTAATGAATCTTTCTTCAATTTAATTTGCATAGACATATAATAAGTTAATTAGCAAAGATATTTTTATGTGAAACTCAAGAAAGACCTGTAAATAAATTAGGACTCTAGGTTAGCAACTTAATCTATTAAAATAAGTTAAGAGAGAGAGAGAGACAATATTAAGAGGAAGTATTGAAGGATATCATAATCTTAAGTTTGGCATTTAATCAAGTTTACTAAAGTAATTTTGTTGATTAATTTTATATTAGTGTTTGTTTATTAGTTTTAAGGTTTCTTTTTAATAATTTTAAAATTAGGTTGTTCGAAAAAGATTAGAGTGTGTTAATTTTAGTAGTTAGCAAGTAGGGATTAATTCAATTCTCCATAAAAACAAATTATACTTTCTTCTATATTACTTGATAAATGATACGTGCACTTATGTGAGAAATCAGCAACAGACAGCTCAAAGATTGAGATTTGATTTGTGAATGGTATAACATAGCCTCAGATAGGCTCAGATGAAATTGATTTGAGGTTGTTATGATACGTTAGCAACTAGTGTGTGCCGATGTATGTTTAGTTGGATATGGCTTTGAGGATAAATTAATGAGATGTATGCCAATATGGAGACTCCTTAGGGATGATTGATGTGCCCCTAAATGGCAGATGTATGATGAAAATATGGCTGATATTTGCTGAAACGATTTGAGGTAAGCGAATTATGGATATCGAATATTATGATTATGATCAGCTACTAAAGTGAGCTTGTACAGCGTAGTTTGATGACGGCTTTAAAGTTAAGCCTTAATTTGATATGTTTTGATGTGGAAAGATAGAGTTTAGAAAATTATAAATGTGATATGCTATTGAGTTGTGATCTGACAAGGCATAATATGATGGAATGTATACGTCAAATATTAGGATGATCCTCAGACTTTCTTCTTTTGGAGATGTTTGCTTATGTTTGTGTGAGTTATTATGCTATGGTAGCATCCCCCTCACTAAGTGTTAGATGACTCACCCCTCTGTTATACCATGTGTCAGATAGGTGAAGCTATGGGATTGCATCACTAGTGATGTCGCTTGGATGAAAACATATTGGGCATCCGGTAAGTCTTCATTTCGATGTGTCACTCCTATGAATTTGTGCGGGCCTTCTGCCTTTAGATTTGGGTTAATTTGTAATGTATGCGAAGCATAATGTGCCATTTGTATTTTTACAAGGGTTGTATGATACAAACTCGCTATGACGATGAATAAATGGCCTTGTGAGAAAGGTATAAAATGTTGTATACAAATTATGTGCCAAAGGGCAACGCTTATGTAATTGAAATTTAAGTGTTATAGGAAATTTTGGAATTAGATTCCCTTGGCTAATAATATATGATTTTGGTCTGAATATTTTGAGGCTTTCTCGAGTTTCACCAGTTTACCTGCTAGACTCAGGCATTGGTCACGAACTCTTGGGTTTCAATCATGACAATTTAAGTATAAATATTTAAAAGACTTGACTTGACACACTACGAAGTGTAATGACACTAGAAGGTTGGAAAAAAAGCATTATCACACCGACCAAGTATGAGATAACCTATTCTTCCACAAGGTGCCAAGCTAAGCAAGCTATTAATCTGTAAAACATAGTAAGGGAAAATAATGGTTGATTCACAAAGACTCCGTGAGTGGCTGCAAAGAAGGGGACAAGCCAAAGGGAAGAGTTTTTACAATAAATCATACTTTGCAAAACCAACATGATATTCATAATCATTCGTTTAATCCTTTCAAACATTCAACCATCACATTTCAACATTTTATGTAAACGCATTTGAAATTCAATATACATAAAAGAGTTAGCAAACATTTAGATTTCCACATACAAATTATTTGCGAAAGGAAGATGAGAGAGTTCATATCAAGGATACTAGTACCTTTAACGTTGGTGGTGGGATCAATCCTTATACAGCTTATAGCTTGGGTATTGCCTCCCACTCGGGGATTTAGCAAGCATTATGTGAGTTTTTCACTCAATATCTCAACATCAATCTTTCAATGCATGAATAATCGATTGGCAACTTAATTCATCATCATTAATAAATTAACATCTTCAACAACTCAATAAATGCATGGATATCACTAGAACAAAATTGGCATGTTAGCCTTAATATCACAGTTACAAAATGTGTGGTGTGATGCCCCACATCTACCTTATTCTTAAGTGGTATAATGCCACACATCTAACTGAGTATTCATGTGGTATAATGCCCCACATTTGGCGTTTGTCTTGTATGGTATAATGCCTCACATCTACCTTATTCTTAAGTGGTATAATGCCACACATCTAACTGAGTATTCATGTGGTATAATGCCCCACATTTGGCCTTTGTCTTGTATGGTATAATGCCCCACATCTAATTGAGTATTCATGTGGTATAATGCCCCACATCTAACTGAGTATTCATATGGTATAATGCCCCACATCTGGCCTTTGTCTTGTATGGTATAATGCCCCACATTTGGCCTTCTAACACATGTGGTATGACATCCCACATCTAGCCCTTATACACACATGGCAAATTTACACCTGCTTAAGTCATCATCATTACATAACATTCATCTATTTGAATTTATAATATTCACATTCCATCCTTTCAATCCATAACATAATTTCATCAATAGGTATGATTACATCCATATATAATAATCACTTGGTGGAGACCTATCCACTCTCATAACTTATATTCGTAGGCATTTTACCACCCACATTGACCTCCTAGTTAAAGAGTCTCATTTCACCTACACAAGCACTAGGCCAAGGTGGTTTATCTATTATTCGCATTCATGCATAATTGGGTGGGTATTCATTCATCCGCCTAGGCTATTGCCTAACCATGCAGCAATCGTGCTACATACATCCCATTGAGGAGTGTTTGAACAAAATCATTTGAAAAGGCTTGTCCCCTTTTGTTGAAAACTAATACAAAATAGATGTATTTACTACATAGTAGATTGTAAACTTTGCTGGAAATATTAATTCTCACACATTTTAGTTTATCGAAAAACAATCTAGCATTCAAATCATGGAATGTAATTTCATCCATAAACCATGCTCATCTTTATTGTATAAAATACTTAAAGCAATGTAGCCACTCACCTTGACAAGAACTACATTCTTTTCCTAAGATTCGTGCCACCCAAATCTTACTCATCTACAATCTCAAGCTTTACGGATCACTTATTGCAACAATTCTAGCATAAATCCCTATTTTTCATCAAACCTATTTATTTCAAACTAACCGATTAAACCCATATTTTTCATTCAAGCTAATAACCACAATAGTTCAAACCCAAATCATATATAATGAAACCTTAATCATTCTTACATCCACAACCCTGTTGAAAAACGAAGCCTTCCAATTCCCTATCTCATATTCAAGATTTGAAGGGCTAAAATTAGGTTGGAAACTTATGATTAAAAGCTCGAAATGTCAATCTTATCTTAGAATCAATTCGGAAGGTTGAATCCTTGGCAAATGGGGTCTTAAAGGTTGAATGAGGGTTGGTGGTTGTTGGCGATAAGTTAGAGGATGAGAAAATGAAAAATCATGGCTAGAGCTTATGTTGACCCTTTTATGTATTTTTTTTCTATCAAAAGGCACTAAGATCGATTGGAAAAGCTATGACATCGATTGAAACTTCACAAGTCTTTGATATTTTCAAATCTACTTTAGGAACAACTCGTGAAGTTATATGATCGATTGGGGCTTTCAATTTTTCAAGATTTTCATTCAATCTACCATAAGATCTAGTTGTAACGATTAGAGGTCAATCCTCCAAGTCCAAACCTACAAAATTACATTCATTTGGCTTCTTTTTTCAACCATCATTCATCCATGAATATAACAAAATAATAGTTGGAGAAAAGGTCATTAAGTTTACTATTTTCAATGCAACTAAGTCTCCTTCAACCACATATCATTGCTATAAAGTGGACTTAAATAATGAAGGTAAAGGTAATCCTGCTCCACCACTTATAAGTAAGCAATCACCAATTCTTGAGTCAGAGCCACCACCACTGTATCTCAAAATTAAACATTGTTATGATGAGCATAATTCACCACCTTTAGTTAATCTTAATTCTAAAGTGGGACAAGAAGTGTTACTAACCAAATCAGACAAGCTTTTTTCATGGAACAAAAAAATCAAGGTGGCCAGGCCCTTACAAGGTGGTTTAGGTCTATTTGTGTGGTGCAATAGATATTTTTCGTGAACCTACTAGAACATTTGGAGTGAACAGACAATGTCTCTAGCATTATTTGGGAAGTGAATCAGATCGCTAAAGATCCTCAATCACTCTAGTAAACAACATTAAAGGGTTGTCATAATTAAGCTAATAACTATAAAGAAGCACTTTTTGTCAAGTAACCCAATCTATATCTTTTTAGATTTAGTTATTCTTTTACCAGTTTTTGTTTTTCCATTTAAATAAGTAGTTATAACCTACCCTTAGCTTGTTTTGCTGAATATGCAAGTTTGAAAAGTCTGAAGATGAGGAGCAAAAAAATTGAAACATTCAATCCACTACCACACTTGATAATGGAGTTTAGTTTCCTTATCCTTTTTTGGCTTTTCACATTGAGGACAATATGCAATTTAATTTTGCGGGAAGGTTTTATTGTTATTAGTTGTTTGTGATATTTTTAGGTTAGTTTATTTTTGTTGATTTTTTATTTTATGCATATTTTAAGATTTTGAGCTAGAATAAGTTGTGCCAATTTCTTTTAATTTACCTATCCAATGATGAGAACCTAGTCATATTCTTATCTTAACTCTTTTACAAATGTGAATATTCTTTGAGTATTGGGTTAAATTCATATGTTAAGCGTCATTATTATAATGTGATTTTCATTAATTTGAGCACATTATCTTTTGCTTAGATTTATTATACATATCTAGAGAAGGTTTATGTGAATGTGAATTTTTGAATTATGTATTGAGTTATAGATTTTTTTTTCTTTTATTTTGAGGTAAAATTCTAGGCTATACATAGTTAAGAAAATGATTTAGGCCACTTTGGGTTGATTGAGCCTTTTTAAGCATACCCTTACATAATTTATCCTTGGTTTCCACATTTGAGCCTAATGAAACCTTTTCTTTGTTTGAACACTTAATTTTTAGCCTAGACCCTTATCTAAATAGTTCTAATTCTTGCATCTTTCATTCCTTAGTGCATAAGTTAATTGAAGAAGTCTTATGAGCTAGATAGTGAAAAAGGTAGTAAAGATGAAAAAGATGAAAGTTAAAAGACATGACTGTATTCATCTCATTACCTAATAAAACTAATAAGTTTAGAGGTGTGAAATCGAGAAAAAGAAAGAGAATGAAATGTTGAAGAAAAGAAAAATTTGATGAAAAAAGGGCATAATTGATGAAAGTAAATAAAGCTTGAAATAGGTCCTAGAATAACTATGTGCTTAAGGTGATTTAAGCTACATTATCCCATATCAAACCTTAACCATAACCATACATTACAAGCTAATTAAAGTCCTATTGATCTTTAACGTAGTATTAGTCTAAATTAGTGATAACTCTATTATATAGACTTATTTGGACACATTTTGGGGGCTTAAGTAATTAGATCTTTGAGATTTGATGTTCGAATTTTAGTATTTTAGTTGTTTTTCTCATTTAAGTTGGATCACATGTTGAGTAGTTAATTTAAGTTATTTTAGTTAAATTTTATGCTATTTTGTTTTAAATTACTTTAAGAGTCATTATTGCTAGTTTCTCTTATTGCTTTTGTATGAAATTTGATGAAAAAGTCTTATTTGATGAAAATTCATGCAAGTATGGTGATGGCTTCATTTGTATATGCTTTTGTATTTTAACTATATCTCTCTATATAGAATTCTAAATGAAGTGATTTTTAAACCACTGGAACGATAAGAGGAACGGTTACAACTTTTATGTTTACCACTTTGCCCAGTTCTGATCGAATCATAGTTACAATATTGTCTAATTTGGAGCATTGTAGCAGTATGTCTAGACTGAACATGGTGCGGTATTTGGAGCATATCTTTCACTCTTGAAGTCCAATTGTTGTGATTCTTAAGCCTTCGGAAAGCTAAGAGATAGGACTAAAGCTTTTCATGTTACAACTTTGCCTAGTTCAAACCAGATCAAGGTGAAAGTCATGCTCAAAGTTGATAGACTACAACAGTGTTGGGAGAACAAGGCTGCGACATTGGTGAAAGGAAGCACACCACATTTTCCCGAAAGCTCAGTGACACAACATTGAAGAAGTAGCACCGCAGTGCTAGGTGATTTTCTTCAAATAAAAATTTGACAAGATTTTAGAAATTTGGGTACTTTGAGTCTATTTAAGGGACGTTTTTCGAGAGTTTTAAGGAGAAGGTAGCAAGCAACTATTTTAGAGATTTGAAGCCAAGAACGAAGCAAGGAAACAAGTGAATTTGAGAGAGAATTAAGATTGCAAAGTTTCAATAATTAGCTTCTTTCTTTAGTTTTGTGTTTCTTTTATTTTCTCTAACTTGGATTCATGGCTAAATTTCTTTGAATGTTGTTTTTATTAGTTATTATGAGCTAAATTATCTTTCTAGGATTGTGGTGGATTTCAACATGTAGTTTGAATATTATTTTCTTTTTAATTTATCATGAATGGGTGTAGTTTTGCTTGTTCATATATGTTCTTAATGCTTTTGATTGTTTGGCCAACAATTAATTGATTTGTGAATCCAATTGAGACTTGACAGAGAGATTTTAGATTGGACTAAGGTTTGAATAGTGTATGTTCACATCATTTAGGTGTTTTGATTCACTATTTGGGTAAACATATGCCAATTGCCATGCATAGCCACATTAGGACACTTGCTTAATGAACTTAACTTAATTGATTCCTATAGACATATAGTGAACTAATTAAGTTAGGTATTTGCACAAGCAACTCGATGGAGACTTGTCCATAACTTTGGATTTTCGGTTAGTAAAACCACCTAAGAAAGTAAATAACAAGAAAACCAGCTATCAGATGAAATGTTGAATGAACCCATAACCCTTGGTCTTTAATATATTGCTTTTCTTAACTTATTTAGTTTTTTAGTTTATTTAGAGTTGATTTTAATTGTTTTTAGTTATTTTTTCTTCAATTTTGAGATTACTTAAATAAGATTAATTTATTTTATAATTTTAGTACTTAGTGAAACTTTAGAAATAAATCTCCATGGGGACAATACTCAAATTTATCATTGTATTATTTGTTCAATACATATACTTGTATGTTGAAAATTGACAACAATTAGTGGAAAGGGGGATGCAAAGCATACTTATGGAATTTAATTACCAGTTTGAATTTTTCATGAATATAAACTTATTCGAATTGAATAATGTTCTAGGTGAAATGATTACACACACACACGAAAATCCACTTAACGATAGCTTGCATTTGAATTAAAACATGAACTTAAATAATATTTGTATGTTGTTTAGAGTTCATAATTTAGATTAGCTTTTGAGGATATTAAAGGTGATTATTGAATTGGTGCAATTGATTTCTAGTTAAATATCTGCTTCATTTAAGTTACTGCATTTATTTAATGTTTTTCTCAAGGACTAGCAAAATCTTAATTTTGGGTGTGTGATAACTCTATTATATAGAGTTATTTTGACACATTTTGGGGGCTTAAGTAAATAAATCTTTGAGATTTTAGGTTTGAATTTTAGCACTTTAGGTGTTTTTCTAGTTTAAGTTTGATTACATGTTGAGCTGTTAATTTAGTTTAATTTTACTTTATTTTGCCTTAATTTACTGTAAGAATAGTTATTGTTGATTCCTTTCATTGCTTTTGTAGGATATTTCATGAGGAAGGTTCATTTAATCTAAAATTGCACAAGTATAGTGATGGCTTCATCCATGCATGCTGCAGTATTTTGAGAATAACTTAAGCTACAAAAGTTCAATTGATACGATTCTTAATCAATTGGATGGCTAAGAGATTGTGATACAACTTTCATATTTGCACTTCACCCAACTCAGATCATATCGAGGTAAAAATTGCAATGGGAGATGCTAGAATACTGCAGTTCTGCATAAGGAACATGTTGAGTGAAGGCCACGGCCTTGAGTTTCTTAAGGCTGCAGTGCCAAGGATTCCAAGGTTGTAGCATTAAAGAGAGTAAGGCTGCAGCATTAGTGAAATGAAAGGCATCATAAAAATTCTCAAGACTAAAGTGCTGTGGTGCTAAAGAGAGGAAGGATGTAATGCCATTGTAGTAAATAGGGTAATATCGCGACACCAAGGAACCCTAAGCAGCGGTGCTAAAGAATTTTCCAAAAATAAAAATTTGATGGGATTTTGAAAATTAGGCTATTTGGAACCTATTTAAGGGACCTTTTTTTAGAGATTTTGAGGAGAGGACAATAAGTAACTATTCTGGAGAAAAAGAGCCAAGAACAAAGCAAGAAAACCAGAGAATTTAAGAGAGAATTGAGATTGCATAGCTTCAATAATTATTTTTTCTCTTTTTTTGATTTTTTTATTTTCTTTGACTTGGATTAACCGCCAATTTTCTTTGGATAAAGTTTTTATTAGATATTATGTCCTAAATTATCTTTCTAGGATTGTGGTGGATTTCAACATGTAATACGAATATTAGTTTCTCCTTTAGTTGCTGCGAATGGGTGTAGCTTTACTTATTCAAGTATTTTTTAATGCTTTTAATTGTCTGGTCAACAATTAAATGATTTATGAATCTAATTGGGATTTTAGATTAGACTAAGGTTTGAATAGTGTATGCTCATGTCACTTAGGTGAATTGATTCACAATTTAGGTAGACATGCATCAATTGCCATACATAGCCAAATTAGAACATTAGCTTAGTGAACCTTCTTTAACAGATTACTATAGACCTATAGTAGCCGAATTAAGTTAGGTATTTGTGCAAGTATCTCAACAGAGATTTGTACATAGCTTTAGATTCAACGTTAGTAAAACCTCTCATGAATGAAAATAATAGGAGAAGCTAGTGCCAGATGAATTATTGAATGAACCCATAATCCTAGGTTTTAATATATTACCTTTCTCAAGTGAATTTTTGGTTTCTATTCATTAATTCAATGTTTGCTTTAATTTACTTTTATATAATTTTCTAAAACATCATGTTACTTGAATAAGATTAGTTTGTCATAACTTTAGTACTTAGTGTAAAATTAGTTGCAAATCTTTGTGGGATACAAGTATGGACTTACTATCTATATTACTTGTTCGATATGTATACTTGAATGTGCAAAATTGACAACATTTCCCACATAGATATATATGTATTTTCCATTAAGTATCAAATTTAGAGCAAAGTAGTCTTATCCAAGCACTTGATTTCAAATGATTAATTGAACTAAAAATAATTAATTAACTAAATAATTAAAGAAGAAGCAAAATATCAATAAGAGAATTATTTACTCAAAACCTAGGATTATGGTGTTTTCAAAACTTCATTTGAATTAAATCATTCTCCTTGACTTCGATTAATGAAATACATGGTTATCCTAGAATGCATATTATGTACACGTCTCTATTGAGATCATGCACACGTACCTTTCCAAATTAATCCCATATGTCTATGCAAATTAATTAGAAAAAGTTCATTACATTTTGTGCTAATTTGGCTGCCTAAGGTATTTAGGTATATGTCTATCCTAAACGTAAAACTATCACCTAACTTTGAAGTGAATAGAACAAAGGTTATTCAAAACAATGGTCTATTCTAAACCCCTTTTGTTGAGTTCCATTTAGAGACCCAACACATTTTAACTGGTGATCAAGCCGTGAAAAGTAATAAGTGCATAATTGAATAAACCATGCATTGTCCACTAATACAAAGCAAGCAAAAATCAAATATTCAAACAACATAATGAAATAACCCATAATCTTAGAAAATAAAATTAGTTCATCATTGTTTTTATGGTAGGCATAATTAAATCAAAAGAAAAAATCATTTCTATAACAAAAAACCAAAGCCTTTTTTGATTCTTGATCCTCGATTTGATTTCTTCTCATTTCTCTCATTAATGACCCTTTTCTTTTCTCTAAAAAACTGTTGTTCTTTGCCTCCTTGAACCTCCCCTCTCAACTGCTGAAAAAGACCTACTCATAGCCTTTTGAAAACCCTAAAAACTCATTTCCCGATTGGCAGCACATTAATAGTTGACGTTAGATGACATGGACTTGCTCCAAGGGTGTCGTGGTGCTCCTACCTTATATATTTTTTTGCTGGTTTCTCAACTGACATTGTGCTGCTCCTCCTTTGGCATTGTGGTGCTGGACTCTTGGGGTCTTGTATGGGTGCCATGATGCTCCTCTTGGCGCTGCGGCTTTGAGATCTACAATGCCGTGGCACTGCTACTTAGGCTACCTTGATGCAGAACAACTACAATGTCTCATCTTGAAACGTGATTTTCTCCTCCATTGAGGCTGATTTGGAAAAATTGATAAACATGAAAGTTATAGGCCTACTCTTGTCTTTCCTATGGTTCAAGAATCACATTGATTAGATCTCTGTAGCTAAAGTTACATCTGAATTGCCACAACATTTTTAGTGAAAATCTGCACTTAGTCTCCATTGCATAGTTCATCACCATCTAATTTTATGCAATTGAAAACTTGCAAACACAAGGACAAAATAAGCATTGGCCTAGAATAGGGCTTTCAACATGAAATAAGCAAAAATTACGCAACTTAAACTAATCTCTCATGCTTTAAACTATTTAACTAAATACATAAAACCTATCTAAAAACTACTTTACACACAAGGATTTAGGTCCATTAATATCCCAAAATGTGGCTATACAACTTTATATAATAGAGTTATTAATATTTCTCCCTCTTTTTCTTATATCAAAAGGAATAGAAAATGAAGCACAGAAACAGTAGGAAGAAATACTAAAAAAAAAATAGCATTAGCAGTACAAGTTAAGCATAATTATCAATCAACATTTAAGGAAGAAAAATAGAGACATTCACAATAAGTGAGTTCCATCAATCATCAATCAACACAAAGAGATATAAACATGGAGTGATGCAATCAAAGGTATTTCTTTAATTAAAAGAAATACAAAAGACCATTTGTAATACATCCATATTAGCACAAAATAGAATGCATGCAAATGTTCTGCAATGCAACATTCTAGGAGGTCCTAAACATGGATTGGAGTTGGAGTTTAAGTGAAGATTATGACTTTTCAAGCTGGTCGTATAGAATTTTTCAATTTTGGGACAATTGCTGCTGATTTTTGGAGAGTGGTACCATTTCGGCTCGAAACGTATTAAATGTTTGTCAAGTTCAATGAAACAAGCAATACAATGATCAACCATCTATTTGAATTTTTGAATGTAGTTCTCCATTATTGCATTACCTGTTTGTTGAGCTTATCAAACTTATATAACTAGCTTCTTTCTTGACTATCCATTTTATCACAGAATAAGTGACGTGTAGCTTCAGGCATGTACTTTCTACTGAGTAATTTTTGAATGTAGTTCTCCATTATTGCATCAACCTTTCTATTGATCTTATCAAACTTATCTAACAAGTTTGGGTTTCAATTCTCTTATGCCAACTTAGCAAGGCTTAAAAATCTTGGTGTCAACAAAATTGGACCTTAACTCTCTTCATTGGTTGTTTATGAAATTCAATGAAAGAATTATATCCTTCTTCATCGTAATCATGGTTTCATAACCTTAAAAAATTTAAGTTGGGTGAGTTTCCACTCCCAAAGTTTAGAAAATGTGCAATAGAATTGACTTTTGATTGAAAATTCTCAATTTTGATAATGCATGGTCATGTGCATGATTGGACATGAATGCAGGATTAAATTATTAAAAAAAATGCTCATTACTTCCCTTCATTTTCCAGAATGTATTCTTTTTTTGAAAACCATTCTTTTTGGATTTATGCATTATTTGGTGATGATTTTTTATAGTTGTGAATCTTTTTGCTTTCAAAAGAATTTTCATGCCAATTTTGTCCCATTGATTTGGGATTTTTTAAATAATTTTTTGTCACATCCCATTTTCTAAAGGGACAGTGAACATGCAAGGACTTATGTAGGTATGACCTACAAAACCCCACCAAGCCTAATATTAATTTGCATGGGCTAGTCATCCATCCCATTCACATACATTGCCATTCACAACAATAAATCATCAAGGTCACCTCTTTATGGAACTTCTTAATGTAAAGATTGATTTCCATTTTATCTCATGTAATATTCACAATATTATGTCAATTGTGGTTCGGCATGCATCTCATACCTGTGTTGCTATGGTTCATCCACCATATTCTTATCATCAACATGCACTCATATCCAATGCTCAACATAATATGTGGAAATGTAAACAAGGACATCAACATTATATACGTATCCCAAGTTGAATATCAACAATATAAGAAAATGACTTGACTCGACATAGATTATGGAGTGTAATGACATTGGAAGGCTAGAAAGGAAAATCTACCACACTCACCAAAAATGAGATAAGTTACAACTCCCAAGTGGCCTAGCCAGGCAAGTTACTGATCTGAAACAAAATAGGGAAAGATATGTGTGAGTCACAAAGACTCCATGAGTGAATATAGGGAAGGGAAAAAGCTAGGGGATAAGAATTTTTGTGGTAAACCATAGTTGCAAAAATGATTATGACAATTATGTAACCATAAATGCACTCAAAACTCATAATGTATAAAACATGGTATTCATATCAAAGCTAAACATACATAAGGTCTACAAAGAGAAACGGTAAGTAACACATGAACTTTCAAGTCCAACATGAAACAATCAATTGAGAATGAACCATTCATTTAAAAAATTCACATCAATGCATACCATGAGCAAATTAAAAGGGAGAATGAGCACTTCTGCCTAACTTTTCCCTGTGGTAATCTTACCCTACATCGGGACTCAAATGAAGGGGAAAAGTGATATGATGCCCAACTTAACCTTGTGGTATTCTTACCCATACACCGAGACTAAAGCCAACATACAAAAAGGGAAAAGGTGGCACATTGGCCAAGCTTAATCCTATGGTCCCAATATCAGGAGTCAACCAACATACAAAAAGGGAAACGATGGAACATTGGCCAAGCGTAACCTTGTGGTATTCTTTACCCCACATGGGACTAAACCCAATATGTATAAGGGGAGTGGATGGTGTGCTCACCAATCTTATCCCCGTTTTACTCTTACGCCCACACTGGGACTAGAACCTGCAATCCTAGAAAAATAATTAGTTCATAATATCTAATAAAGCAATATCCAAAGAAATTTAGCCATGAATCCAAGTCAAAGAAAATAGAAAAAAAACACAAAGGTAAGAGAGAAAACTAATAGTTAGAGATGTATGATCTTGATTCTCTCTCCAATTCTCTTGTTTCCTTGCTTTGTTCTTGGCTCCAAATCTCCAGAATAGTTTTCTTGCTGCCTCTCAAAAATCTCTGAAAAAGTCTCCTTAAATAGGCTCCAAATAACCTAATTTTGCGAATTCCGTTAATGTCCTTTATTTTTTTTAGGGAAGTCACGCAGCGCTGCGGCGCTACTTCTCCAGCGCTGCAGCGCTGAGCTCTCTGGAATTTGTATGGTGCTTCCTTTCATCAACGCTGCAGCCTTGTTATCCCAGCGCTGTGGCAGTCTATCAACTTCAACATGAGTTTCACCCTGATATGTTAAGAACTGGGCAAGTAGTAAACATAAAAGTTTTATCGCTGTCTCTTAACTTTCCAATGGATTAAAAATCACATCAATTGGACTTCTGGATTGAAATTTTGCTCAAATACTGCATCATGTTCAGTCTTTACATCCTGCTGCAGTGGTCCGAATTGACAAATGTTTTGACCATGATCCAATCATAACTGGGCCAATTGGTGAACATAAAAATTGTTTCCTTTCTTCTTATAATTTGATTGGTCAAAGAATCACCCTCATTTGGAGTTTTTTAGAAAGAGATATGGTCAAAATATTGAAACATATACGAATGAAGCTATCACCATACTTGCACTGATTTTCATCAATGAGTCTTTTTCATCAATTTCCTACAAAAGCCATAGGAGAAATTAGCAATAACTACTCTTAAAGTAATTTAAAATAAAAATAACCTAAAATTTAACTAAATAATTTAAATTAATCACTTAACAAATAATCAAACTTAAACTAAAAAAAACACCTATAATGCTAAAATTCGAATATAAAATCTCAAAGATCTAGCTACTTAAGCTCCCAAAATGAGTCAAAATAACTCTATATAATAGAGTTATCAGAACCAATCACAACACAATCGAAATTTCATAAAAGATCATACCAAGATCAACCATCAATAACAAATCATGTGAAACACATGAATCAAGGAAAAATTAAGACTTTCTCAATCCACAAACATAATACTTACATTCAAGAACATTTTAATCATCCACAACCATTTTCAATCACATATATATAATTCTCTTACCTATATTAGCCTGAAGGTTAAAGTAATTGAGTAGACTATAATCATAAAAAGGCTTGTCCCCCATTGTTGAAAACAAATACATAATAGCATATTTACATATACATATGGCTTTAAAACCTAATTTCCAAAACATTTCCACAAACATAAATACATTTTCTAGAATAAATATTTATCGAAAATCATGCTCATCCATAAACCCTCAATCACTCAAATCATGCTTTGAACTTTACATACTAAAATAGTTTTGAAAGTGGTGTATCCATTCACCTTCAAAATTGATTTCTACCATGTAACAACCTTCTCCCTGATCGTTACTGCCATCTAAGACTTGCAAGTGAACTTGTCAAATCCCGAACAAGCCTTGGTTG
>NW_018397263.1:7414247-7427789 GCF_002168275.2 Theobroma umbraticum
CAATTAATTCAAATATTCTTTTACGGATTTAAACCGACCAGTAATAGTGGTACTATCGCTCGCTTAAGCCAAATAAACATTTGTAATTAAAACGTCACTACCCAATGATAATATCCAATTTTGATAAACTCTAAGGCAAATACAAACACAGTTAATAGTCATTACACAATCTATAAGTTCTAGCAATACATTTTCGATAAAATAATAAATTTTAAAAATCCAACTATGTACACAACACAACCACTATGCGGCGGAGTGACTCGGAGAGGAAGTTTAAGAGAGGCCATTGCCTATGTTGCAGCTAATCTCCATGTGCTGAGCCGTGCACTTGAACCGATTACTTATCTGCAAAAGGAATAAGGGGGTGAGTCTCATAGACTCAGTGATCATCAACTCCTTGAGTAAGCTGTAGATGGGAAACAAGCTAAGGCCAGAAGATTTGAATATTAAAACATAAGAGTATGCATAAACCAATTGTAATTAATTGAAGCATTTGTGCCTTATTTGTAAAACTAGGAATTTTTGGGCAACGTATCATTTAACAATAAATTTACCTAAACCAGTATAAGTATAAGATTTTCCATCTTTGAAATCATTCAACAACTTTACTCAAACCAATCTGACATAAACATGCATGCTCCCATAAAATCTAGAGTCATCAAAGCTTCTACACTAATTCGTAAATTACCTTATACGCGAGGAGCTAAATCTAACAACATAGTATAAATAGGGGAGCTATAGAAAATCTTATAATTCTTACCATGCAAAAGAATACATATTGAAAACCCAAAGAGATATCACTCTCAAGTAAGTAATAGAAATAAAGAACTTGTGGACCCGCTTCTACGTAATAACATCCTAGAGCTCCTCCCTATTGGATCCCCACAACCATGGTAGTCTAATCGATGTTGGTCGACATTGGAAAAATCAAGCGGTCACAACCGTGTATATCACTTGTTACCTAGCCACCTATACATATCACAAACCATGGCCCCAGCCACATATAACAGCCCGCTGGCAACTTAAAGGTTCTCTAGCTAGAGCTCACTTATGCACAAAGGTCTCATTTTTTCAATGTGACATCCAACCTACTCTCAAATCTCCCAGTTTGATAAAATCATTTAAAAACAAATTGGGTTCTCGAAAGTTAATTTCAAACGCATTTCAAAAGTACTAATCATGGTGACATGGTAAAACCTCTTTTTGTAAGACTTTGCAATGTAAAACCTTTGCATGAATTTTAAATATCAGGTCAGCATGGTGAATATATGTAATTGTTCATGTATGCACATCACACAAATCAACAAGGCACACTTTGATGCAAATCATGGTAGAAAGGCTTGTTTCTCGATTTTAAATCCTTTACATATATAGTTATACGTACATATGTGCAAAACCTCTTAAAAGCATGGCATTCACAATCCTAACATTCTACCAACTCATGCTGTCCACAATTCACATTTAAAGTAAATCGACCCATCTATAATCGTATAGCAATATATATATAGTATGGAAATTTAGAAAACGACACCCCTTACTCACTATACAATAGCAGGATACTACGTCACTATTGACTTGGATGCGTATCTAGCTAATTCTACTTGTTGGTCACTTGTTACCTCATCCGACATGCTACCACGACACACTTCCTCTACCTATATGTTTCCTAGCAACCATTCAAACCCAATACACTTAATTGTGCTCATACACAGGTAGAACATAAATCAATAATTCCTTAACCAAATTTTATAGTTTTTCATCAACATCATCCACACTCTTTTAACACATAATCCACCTACTATCAACCAACCAAAACCAACACAGCATAATGTAGTCACATTGCATGCTTACCTCTTGGTTTTCACTTCAATTTGACATGTAATCCACCATTCTTCACATTTTTCGCGACCATTGCTCCCACGAGCATAAACAATCAATACACATTTCATTTCTCTTGTTTACTTGTGATTTCAAAACTAAAACACTTATCCATTGTTTATTTAGCTCAAAAATCACTATGCATTCAAGATCTACCTACATGCATGCATTGGGTTCCTTGAATTCTTGAAGGTTCTTGCTACTACAAGAAAAATCTCACATTATAATCGGTTCAATAAGCATGAATTCAAACAAACTGGTAGTTTACCTTCCTCACCTTTGAATTTCTAAGCCGAACCACCAAGGTCTCTTTAAACTTCCAACAATGGCATATGGGTGGGAGAAAAACCTCTTGGTTTTCTCTAGCTCCTCCAAGCTGAACCTTCCTTTATCTTTTCCTCTTTTCTCCTTTCTTCCTTTCTATTTTTCTTTCTCAACTCTTCCTCTCCTCTCAAGTGAAAGTTTTACAAAGTCCTCTCCTCTCTATTTCCCTTCCAAACAGGTGGATCTCTCATGAAAACTCATTTATTTTCTTCATATTTTCTTCTAAAGGCCGAACCTCCACTTTTCATGTTTCTTTCTTCTCATTTTGCCTTGTAATGGGCAGACCTCTCAAGGCAAAAGCCTTGAAAATGGCTTTCACTTTTTTCTTTTGCCCATACATGGGCCAATTGCCCAACTCCACATCCTTTTTCCATTATTTTCTTTTCTACTTCTTTTACATGTCATGCCATCCCATTTCTCACTTTTTTATTAACGCCTCTCTTCATTGGTGGTTGTGCATGCAAGGTTTTCCTTGTCCATTCCTTTATCATTTGGCTAAATTACTTTCCTCATGCATTGATTCACATGGTAGTCTTTTTTTTTCTTGGGTTTATTTCATTTGCCACCTTATTCCTCCAATCATACTCTATTCACAAGCTTCACTTTACATTTTATTTGGCCACTTATTCAGCCATTGAAGTCGCATGCAACCCACATTTCACTTTTTTCATTTGGCCACCTAATGCACCAATCTTATTAGATGTAGATAAACTTAACTTTATTTTTTCTTTTTCTTCACATGGTGGAGGTCCCACAAGTTCCCCACTAACTTTTTTTTGCCATGTTATGATTTGCATGTAATGGTGAATCCATATGCACACTTTTTATCCTACATAATCCAACTTTCCTTGGTTAATTGGTTCACATTTAACTTCAAATGTCGAAATTACACGTAAGTCCTCTCACTTTTCCTTATTTATCATGCGACCTTCCAAACTTTTCATCTTTCATAATTTGGTCCTTCAGACGTTTCATTAGTTCCAATTTTCTTCTATCGTTCTTTCTTTACAATTGTACAAATAAAATATAAAATTTGCACCTCATCAAGGTGTCATCATAATATTTAAATATATACTTACTCGCTCTTGCTTTATTTAGTAAAGACACGCAGACCCCACTAATATCATGTTTCTTCAAAATTCTTTCTTACTTTTTCTCCCTCACTTAGACTAGTCATATAGTCCTTCTTCATGGCTAATTCCAATAGTAGATAAAATATTAATATTTTAATATTATTTTATTAATAAAATATTATTTCATTCCAAAATCCTCCATTTGTCTCCTCTGGTCTTCAAGTGTCTCACTTTGCCTCGGTTCACTTTCAAATCACCTTTTAACTCACTAATTCATCCTTGATAAAAATATTATTATTTCATTACTATTTAATTATTATTTTCTCACATATAAAATATTTTATTCCAAAATATTCCTTTCACCCATAATTGCTCTTTGGCACTTAAATTTACATCAATTGACCTTTCATCTTAAACCCAAATCCTCTAGTTCGTAGACATCAATAATTTTGGAATAATAAACATACTTTCAAAATAAAACATCCATGATTTAAAGATTCAAGAGTGGGAAAAATCTCATTTTTTTCCATTTAAAACCCAAAATCAAGCTCAAATCTTTCAAAAATGGAGATTTTGAGAAAAAATGGGTTGGTAGGGCTGAAGAGTTAGGGTTTTACCTTAAAAATGCAACTGAGGGTTGCCAACCCTTAGAAAATGTGGTATACTTATAAGCTAGGGTGTGAAAATACATTTTTACCTCTTTTATTTTTTTAAAAAGTATGAAATGTATCAATATATTCGGTTCTAGAAAAATTGTGTTGATATATAATGAATATGTATCGATACATTTGGAACATAATGTTGCTTCGAAAACATACCACCTATAAAATGTGTCTAGCTTATTTACATTAAATACCATTTAAATAAATGTCTTAATTTTTACTTCTTTCCATTTTACTTTCCATTTACTTAAGATACTTCAAAATTAGGACATTTACTTAAATGGTGCTTAATTTAAATAATAAAACAACCCCCCATTTGGATGCAATAAAAATATCAAAAAAATCAAAATCCAAACGAATCAACATATAAATTTAGAATTCAAGAACAAAATTGAAAAATTTGAACAAAAATTAAATTTGCAGCTCTCCTTACCAAATCAAATGTACTACAAAAATTATACGAAAATCATTTTTGGTCATCTAAAAGTCAATGGAATCATTGTCGTCATTTTTTATTTTCAAAAGATTATTCTATAAATATCACATATTTTAACCCTCTTCAAACTTAGAAAATTTTCTACTTCAAAAGTGACAGAGAACCGAAAGTGTCAATGAATGCCCTTTGTTAAAATTAAGTTTGGTATTCAAAATATGTAATCTATATGCCCACTTAAGGATTTCCTAACTTAACCCTTACTCAAGTTGGGATTTCTCATTTTTCCACAAACGATATAAATAGAGGATTATGTATCAATTCAAATTTGATTTTGAATGATTATTGATAACTCTATTATATATAATTATTTTGACACATTTTGGGGGCATAAGTAACAAGATCTGTGAGATTTTAGGTTTGGATTTTAGCATTTTAGGTGTTTTTCTAGTTTAAGTTTGATTACATGTTGAGTAGTTAATTTAAATTATTTTAGTTTAGTTTTATGTTATTTTCTTTTAAATAACTTTAAGAGTAGTTATTGTTGATTTCTCTTATTGCTTTTATAGGAAATTTGATGAAAAAGGCTCATTGAATGAAAATTCGTGTAAATATGGTGACGGTTTCATTTGTATATGTTTCGGTATGTTGACCATATCTCTCTATACAAAACTTCAAATGAGGTGATTCTTGGACCTCTAGAATACTAAGAAGACAGGATACAACTTTTATTTTACTACTTCACCCAGTTCAGATTGGATCATGATCAAAGTATTTCTTTAAGTTGGAGCACTGCAATGGTATGCATGGACTTAACATTATACGGTATTTGGAGCATATCTTTCACTCTAGAAAACCAATTGAAGTGATTCTTGATCCATTGGAAAGTTAAAAAGCTGATCTAAAACTCTCATGTTTACCACTATACCCATTGTAGATCATATTAAGGTTAAACTCATATTGGAAGATGCTTAACTGTTGTAGTTTTGCACAACGCAATAGGTGGAGGAAGGCCATAACCTTAAGTCACTCAAGGCTGCTGTGCCAAGCAAGCCAAGGATATAGCACTGAGGAAAACAAGGCTACAAAACTAGTGAATGGAAGTGCACCATACATTTTTTCAACGCAAAAGCACTGCGACTCCAAGAAATCATGGCTGTGACACTGTTGTAGAAAAAATTCAACATTACGGAGCAGAAAAATATGGCCGGGGGACTGAATAGTTTTTAAACAATAAAGATTTGATGAGTTTTTGGAAATTATGTTACTTGAAGCCTATTTAAGGTACCTTTTATACAGGTTTTAAAAGGGAGGCAACAAGCAACTACTCTAGAGAATAGAAGCCAAGAACATAGCAAGAAAATAATAAAATTTGAGACAGAATTGAGATTGCAAAGCGTTTATAATTAGTTTCTTTCTCTATTTTTGTATTTCTCTTATTTCCTTTGACTTGGATTCATGGCTAAATTTTTTTGGATATTGTTTTTATTAGATATTATGAGCTAAACTATTTTTTCTAGGATTGTGGTGGATTTCAACATGTAGTCTGAACTTTAGTTTCTCTTTTGTTTATTATGAATGGGCACACTTTTGCTTATTCAAATTTGTTTTTAATGCTTTTGATTGTTTGGCCAATAGTTAATTGATTTGTGAATCTAATTAAGACTCAACAGAAAGATCTTAGATTGGATTAAGGATTGAATAGTGTATATTCACGTCACTTAGGGTATCTAATTCGTGATTCGGGTAAACATACGCCAATTTCCATACATAGCCAAAGTAGAACACTAGCTTATTAAACCTTATTTAATTGGTTCCCATAGATATATAGTAACCTAATTAAGTTAGGTATTTGTGTAAGCATCTTAATGGAGACTTGTACATAGCTTTAGATTCTAGGTTAGTAAAACCACCCATGAATATAAATAATAGGAGAAGCTGTTATCAGATGAATTGTTGAATGAATCCATAATCCTAGGTATTAATCTATTGACTTTCTCATGTGAATTTTTATTTTTGTTAATTAATTTAGTGTTTGCTTTAATTTTGTTTTCATTAATTTTTTAAAAAAATTTCGGTACTTGAATAAGATTAAGTTGTCATAATTTTAGTACTTAGTGAAAAAGTAAGAATAAATATCTTTGGGATGTGATTCTAGACTTACTGTGTACATTACTTGTTCGATACATATACTTGCGTATGCAAATTGACAAATTTTTGGCACCATTGTTAGGGAATTTTATTTTCTTTCTTATTTGCTAATATTAAAATTCCGCATATTAGTCTTAATTTAAGTTTTATTTCTTTGTTTTGCAGATGTGTTCAATCATTTTATGAGAAAAGCCAAAAGCTTGGAGATTATACCTTGTGATTAGAAATTGAGAGAACATTTCACAGACTTTGATGAGAAAATGAACAAGGTTTTGCTCCAATAAATGCAATGGCTGATCAATAAGGTAAAAAGCAAATCCAAGAGCGTGTAGCAATGGAAAATCAATGCTTAAGGGATTATGCCATCCTATTCGTACTAGGGATTCTATCAATTGGTACAAGGGATTCTATCAATTGGCACAAGGGATTCTATCAAGCATTTGAAGGTCAGCTATTCAAGACAATAATGTTGAGATCAAGTCGACCATCATCAACATGATTCAAACCTCAGTTCAGTTGTGGGGTTTACCAAATGATGATCCAAATGGCCATATATCAAACTTCTTGGAGATTAGTGATACTTTCAAACAGAATGGTGTCACAAATTATCCAATTTGTTAGAGGCTTTTTCCTTTTTCATTGAGGGATAAAGCTAAAGCATGGCTAAATACACTCCCTACTAGCTTAATAACAACATGGGATGATCTTGTTGAGAAGTTCCTTGCCAAGTTCATTCCTCTGTTTAAGATAGTGAAATGAGGAATGATATTACATTATTCATGCAGCAAGATTTTGAATCATTGTATGAAGCTTGGGAAAGATATAAAGAATTACTTTGGCATTGTCTTTATCATGGTTTTCGAAAGTGGCTTTAGGTGCAAACTTTCTACAATGTCTTGAGTGTGGATGTTCAAACTACCATTGATGCTGATACAGGAAGAGCTTTAATGTCTAAATCAATTGATAAGGCACATGATTTATTGGAAGAGATGGCTACAAACAACTACTAGGGGCTAGTGGAACAATCAATGCATAGGAGAGTAGCTGGAATTCATGATGTAGATGCCATGGTAGCATTATTCGCTCAAGTAGCAGCTCTAACTAAGACTCTTGAATCTTTTCATAGTAACTTTATGCAAAGTCCTTTTGTAACTTGTGAAATTATGGAGATAATCATGGAAGCCATTAGGGCCCAAGCATATAATGAATAGTGCAATTTGTGGGGAATAGCCAACATAATAAACCCTACTCCAATATTTACAACCCAAGGTGGAAGAACCATCCAAACTTCTTTTAGGCAAATAATCAAGGATCTTCCTCAACATCAAGGCCAAATGCACCTTAGGGATTCCAATAATAAGCAATGCATCTATCTTCAAAAAAAGGCAATTGTGGAAAATTTGTTAAAGAAGTATTGAATACAGAATGATAACATTATACAAAGTCAATAGCTCTCATTCAGAGTCAAGTATTATCAATTCAAAACCTTGAGATTCAGGTTGGTCAACTTGCCAATTTACTAAACAATGGGCTTGAAGGAACACTGCATAATGATGTAAAGGTGAATCCAAGGAGTAAAAGTAAGGAACAAGTTACGGCAATCACCCTGAGAAGTGAAAACAAGGTTGAAAATAGTGTTGGGCAAGTCAATCTCCACAATAAGCCTATTGAGAATGAAACAGTAATTGAGACAACTGACAAGCAAATTCAGGAGAAGGAAGCAAAGGCAACTTTACCACCACCACCCTTTACTCAATGCATTTAGAAACAAAAACTTGATAAGCACTTCCAAAAATTTCTCGAGGTATTCAAAAAGCTTCACATCAACATTCCTTTCACAAAAGCCTTTTTATTTATTAGAGTTATCGAGGTTTTAAACATGCTCCATAATTATTAAAAATAAAATTAAAGAATAAATAATTTAATTATTTAATTATCATTTAGAGTTTTTTGATAAAATAAAACTCCTTGTTGAATAATAACTCTTATTTTATTATTATTCATCTTTGTTTAAAACGAATTAATAATAAATAAAAGAGTGCTAGTCAAACACGGAGTCTCTTTTTATCAAGATGGATGTCTAGATTTATTTTGCAAGAATCCTCCTAGCATTATCTTAGTTTAAAACAACTATTGTCTTTAATTAAGATAAAATATGTTATCTTATCTAAATTGAGACAAACATGTTTTCTTGTGAAGATCAAGACAAAACATATTTTTCTTGTTTTAAATTAAGACAAACATATTTTCTTATCTAAATTAAGACAAAACATATTTTCTTGTCTAAATTAAGATAAAACATATTTTCTTGTCTAAATTAAGACAAACTTGTTTTCTTATGTAAGTTAAGAGATAACATGTTTCTTGTCTAAATTAAGACAAACATGATTTCTTGTCCAAATTAAGACAAAACATGTTAACACAGCCAATTTTGTACACAATTTATTTAATTGAATAAAACATGCATTCCAACCTAAACAAGTTGAATTCTACAAAGCTAAGTGGGGAATCTATTTTGACATAGATATTCCAAGCTCCAATAAACTTAGAACTATTCTTAATCTCATTAAGATAATTCAAGCTTATTAATGATGAAATTCCTCCACCATAGATTCATTGTTGCATTCTTGGATTAACTATAATTACAACAAGTGATTCAATACTTGATATTAATTATTAGTTTTATAATTCCAAACCTTATATTGTGAACCCTCAAAACCATGTCATGACAAAAAGTGAAATTATCATTTTACCTTTTATATCAATTTTGTCCTTTAGTCTCAAATTTTATCCAATTAGTGATTCAATACTCTAGATCTAATCTTTTGAGTATCTAGATATGCTGAGTTGCTAATTCATCAATCCAACAGGCCCAGATTAATCACCAATCTTCATGAAATTGCTAGAAATGATGTTAATGCTATGAACTACACTATGTGGATATATGTTCTTAGAAGTTCATCTCGATTAGAATCCCAACATATGGAGTCTGGATCAATGCTTTACGATGATCATGCTCATGGTCTATCGAAGATTATAAGGTGATTAAAGGCGAGTCCACTATGCATCAAGATTTTGGTTCTACTATAAGCAAATGCATAAGTGTGAGATCAAGAATAAAGTAATAGTTAAAATTAAATTTTATTCTTACATGATTCTAGTTCATGTTATAGTTGTCATTACTCGAAGTCAACCATTTTGATGATTTGAGACTTATCATTCCCTTGGAGTGAATCACATTGAGCCTTAGCATAATAAAGTGAGCTGCTTTATTATTTGGCTGTGAACAATTTTTAGATTCAATTAAAATACATGTCCCTTATGTATGACTCTTCATATAATGTGTTTTAATATCTTAATAAAATTATGGTACCTTAATAACTAGATAATGAACGCTTACTTAAAACCAACTCTTCGTCTTATTATCAAAATGTAATTTCATTACAAATAAATTAAATGCAATTAAACATGAGAATAAAGTTGCTTTCCAAGACACCATATTCTCAAATTTCTAACAATCTCTCACTTGTCATAAAGTAAGTATGACATATTCCTCATTCCAAAACCTTTTAAGTGACCATCAAAACTCTTTTGGTTTAGAGTCTTCATGAATGGATCAAAGAGGTTTTGCTCTATTGTAATTTTCTTTACAAGTATTTCTCCACATTGTATGGTTTCTTGAATAAGATGATACTTCCTTTTAATATGTTTTTCTGCTTTATGATCCCTGGTTCTTTGAGTTAGCCACTGTTCCACTATTATCACAGTAAAGTGTAATATGCTCGTCCGTATTTGGAATTATTTCAAGGTTCATAAGTTACTTATGGAGCCATACAGCTTCCTTTGCTGCCTTACAAGCTACAACATATTGTATGTCTAGAGTCGAGTTTGCAATTCAATATTACTTTACACTCCTCCTCTAATGGTGAAAATAGATCCTAATGTCGATTTCTTATAATCAACATCAGACTAAAAATCTGAATCAGTGTACCTTATTGCTACAAGGTTACATCTAAAATATAGAAGCATGTAATTCTTCGTTTTATGAATATATTTGATTGCTATCTAATGCTCCATTACTGGATTTGACTAAAATCTGCTAACCAATCCAACTACAAAACAAATATGACCTAATGCATGGGATAGCATATATGAGACTTCTAACAGTAGATGCATATGAAATCTGTCCATGTTTTCAACTTCCTTTGGAGTTTTATGTGATATCATTCTAGAAAGTTTGATTCCATGTTTAGAGAGTGTAAAACCCTTCTTGAAATCTTGCACAGCAAACTTGGCCAAAACTTTATTTATGTAGGATGCTTGAGATAATTTATCTACTTGTTCCTACGATCCTTTATAAGTTTGATCCCTAGAACATAGCTAGCTTCTCCCAAATCCTTCATATCGAATTGTTGGTTCAACCAACCTTAAACTGTTGATAACATTCCTATATCATTCCTAATAAGTAGAATGTCACAACATAAAGGACTAAGAAAACAACCATTTTATCTTCTATCCTTTTATAGACATAAGGTTCGTCAACATTTTGTTGGAAACTATATGATTTCATAGCAGTATCAAATCTTACGTTCCAAAACCTAGATGCTTGCTTAAGTCCATAAATGGACCTATGTAATTCACAAACTTTATGGTTGTGGCCTTTTGTAATGAAACCTTCTGATTGAGCCATATAAATGCGCTATTCAAAATCCCCGTTTAAAAATGCAATTTTGGAATCCATTTGCCATATCTCATAATTAAGATGTACAGATCTGGATAGAAGGATCTTGATGGATATAAGCATAGCAATTGGTGAGAAGGTTTCCTTATAGTCAATCCCTTCTCTTTGGATAAAACTGTTGGCCACTAGTTTAGCCTTAAAAGTCTTTACAATCCCATCACTTCCTCTTTTTCTCTTGTAAATCCATGTGCACCTTATGGGTTTTATCCTTTCAAGTGGATCTATTAAAGTCTAGACTTTATTAGAATCCCTAGAATCCAATTGAGTTTTCATTGCCTTATGTAACTTTTTAGCATCTACACTGTTAATAGCTCTCTTATATGTAATAGGGTTAGATTTATATTCATTTGATAGTGCAATTATGTTTTCTCCCAAACCCATGTATCTCTTTAATTGTCTCTTAACTTCCCCATTACATTGAGGCACCACTAGTTGATGTTCAGGTTGTGTTTTTGTTTCAACTCTTGAATTAGACTATGTTATGACATCTCTAAAATTAACTTTTAAATTTGAAGGATCAAATAATTCTTCTAAGACAATTTTACTTCTAGGTTTTTGGTTTCTCCAAACTCTTCCTTCAAGAAAATGGAATTCACACTAACAAAAACTTTCTTATCTTGAGGACTATAAAAGTAATAACCTCTTATTCCCTTTGGATACCCCACAAACAAGCATACCGCAATCCTTGGTTCCATTTTTGTGAACTCAGGTTGTAAAACATGTGTAAGACATGTACCGACTTATTCCCTGATCATTATGGCTGTTTGAGAACTGTGAGTGAACCCACCAAATCCCAAATAAGCCTTAGTTAAGATTTCGAACAATTTAAATTCGACTTGCAATATTAATGCTATTGTTTACTTAAACCAAATAAACACAATATTTAAAATGTAGCATCTAGATACCAATCACCAAGTTTAATAACTTCAAAGTAATTTTCAATAGCACAAGTAATAGTTATTATACAACCTCAAATTTTAGCCAATACACTTTTGATAGACCATTCATCTTTATAAATCAAGCCATTCGACACTACACGACCTCTATGCAGTGGAGCGACTCGGAGTAGAAGTCTAAAAGATGCCATTATCTACGTTGTAGCTAGTCTCAATATGCTGAGTGATGCACTCGAACCGATTATCTGTAAAAGGAAATAAAGGGGTGAGTCTCACAGAATCAGTGATCATCAACTTCATGAGTATGGTGCAAATGGAAAACAAGCTAAAGGCAAAAGATTTGAATATTAAAAATATAAGGATATATGTAAACAATGTAACTCAAAAAGGGAGGCTTTTACCTTATTTAAAAAACCAGAAAGTTAATGCAAGATAATCATTTAAATTAGATACCAAACCAATACATATAAAGATCCCTACCATCGAAATCATATAACAATCGGCTTAAAAAAATTTAGTATCATCACGTGTGCTCCCGTAAAATCCAACATTAGCAAAGCTTATATGCAAATTCATAAATCACCTCATACACAAGGAGTTAAATCCAATGTCATTGTATAAGTAGAGGAGCTGCGGAAAAACCGTTATTTCTCACCATGTTAAAAACTACGTATGTGAAAACCCAATGAGATATCACTCTTGAGTAGGAATAGAAATAAAGAACAAGTGGACCCATTTCCACATAATAACATCCGAGAGCTCTGCTCTACTAGATCCTCACAGCCATGGCAGTCTTAACGATGTTGGTCGACATTGGAGAAACCAAGCGGTCGCAACCACATATCACAACTTATGGCCTAGCCACGTACAATCACAAACCATGGCCCTAACCATGTCTAATAGCCCATTGGCGATCCAAAGATTCTCTAGCTAGAGCTCACTTGTGCACAAGGGTCATACTTAACTAAAGTGACAACCGACCTAGTCTCAATCTTCCGATTTGATAAAACTATTTAAAGCAAATCGGGTTTTCAAAGGATCATTTCAAATCATTTTCAAAATACCGATCATGGTAGTGTACATAAAAACCCCTTTTTGTAACACTTTGCATTGTAAAACCTTTTGCATGAGGTTTAAATGTCAAATCAGCATGGTTAGTATGGAATTCATTCATGAATGCACATCACACAATCAATAAGGCACATTTTGACATAAATGGTATTGAAAAGCTTGTTTCTTGGCTTTAAAATCCTCTACGTATATAACTTATATATATATATGGTCAAAGCAAATTTCAAATACTTTGGTATTCATAAATTCCTAAGATATCTAACAGCTCATGCTTTTCACAAATTTTGCATTTAAAATAAATCAACACGTATAA
>NW_018397263.1:7427799-7428294 GCF_002168275.2 Theobroma umbraticum
ACATAATTATGGGAATTTTTAAAATAGACACCCCCTACTCACCTTACAATAGTGGGGTGCTACGTCGCTATTGATTCAAGTACATATCTAGCTAATTTCTACTTACCGATCTCTCGTTACCTCTTCCGGCACCCCACCACGGCAAACTTTTCTTATTTTCTCCCTAGCAACCATTCAAACTCAATGCATTTAATTGTACTCACAAATGGCAGCATATCGACCAATAATCCTTAACCAAATTTCATAGTTAATCCGATGCTTACACGCAATCATATATGGCAGCAACTTTACCAAAGAAGTCTTAAATCTTTGCATGCATAATTCTTATCTTTTATTTTTCCATATCACATTACAATTCTCACAACCATTATAGACATTCTTCCTAACCCATAGTCATATAGCATAAACAATGAAGGATTAGGCCATAACTTGTCTTACCTTTCCCAATAATTCAACTTGAACTAAAACCAAGAAATATCAAGCTCCTTGGTAGCA
>NW_018397263.1:7428304-7428464 GCF_002168275.2 Theobroma umbraticum
TTCCTTGTGATTCACCAACATGTATGGTTTTCTTGGCACCTATATGGTATTCTTTTGCTGCCACAAACATTTTCACATATCATAATCGGTTCAAAAAGTATACATTCAAAAAAACTAACAATTTTTATCTTCCTTACCTTGAAATATTTAAGCCAAACCA
>NW_018397263.1:7428474-7432352 GCF_002168275.2 Theobroma umbraticum
CTTAAACTTCAACAATGGCATGTGGGTGGGAGGAAAAACCTCTCAATTTTTCTTTAGCTTCTCCAAGCAGAACCTTCCTTCCTTTCTCTATTTTCTTTCTTTCTTTCCTCTCCTTTCTCTTTTCTTCTTGGTCATGGGTGGACCTCTGAAGGCCAATGCCTTGAAATGGCTTCACTTTTTCATTTTTCCCCACACATGGGCGGATTGCCCAAAGCCACATACCTTTGCCATTATTTTCTTTTCTTTTCTCTTTACTTTTCTTGCATGGGCAGATTGCCCAAAGCTTGATGGCTTTTATTTTGGCATTTCTCTTTTTCTTTTATGTGGTATAAGGCAAAAGCCTTTGAAATCTTTCCACCCGCCACATCCATTTTCCATTTTTTTTCATTTTTGTTTTCTTGATTTCTTTATTCCATTCTTTCTCTTTTTAGTTCATTATTTGTTCCTTATTCTCATTGGACCAACTCACTCCCCACTCACATTTCATGCACAAATTGTTTCTTTTGCTCATTGGTCCAAAATCTATCCTAATTGCCTCCCATCCACCACCTCATTTTCTTACTTTTTTTTTATTTCCTTTGCCACCTATTTCTTCCAATTACATTTTCATGCACAACTTTTCTTTATATTTTAATTGGCTATTGTTACACCATTCAAATCACATGTAACCCACTTTCTTCTTTCTTCATTTGACCGCCAAATGCACCAATCACATTACATTAAAATAAATTTTAATCTTATTCTTTCTTTTACTTCACATGGTGGGGGTCCCATATGTTCCTCATTAACTTCTCCTTTTTTGCATATAATAATTTGCATGTAATAGTAAGTTTCACATGTACATCTCATACTCCACATAATCTAACTTTCTTTGGTTAATAAATTTCCATTTAACTTCAAATATTAAAAATTGCACGTAAGTCCTCAAACTTTTCTTTATTTACCGTGTGACCCTCCAAACTTTCATGCTTTATAATTTGATCCTTCCAAACTTTATTAAATTCCAATTTCTTTCTATTTTCCTTCCTTTACATGCCTACAAATATAATATAAGGTTTGCACCCATCAAGGTGTCATCATAATATTTAAATACATACTTACCCGCTCGTGCTCTATTTTATAAAGGCACGCGGGCCCCACTAATGTCCTTTTTCTTCAAATTTCTTTCTTACTTCGTCTCCCCCAATTAGATTAGTTATATAATCTTCCTCCATGAATAATCTCAATAATAATTAAAATATTAATACTTTAATATTATTTTATTATAAAAATATTATTTTATTTCAAAATTCTCTACTTGTCTCCTCAAGTCCCAAAGTGTCTCACTTTGCCCCGGTTCACTTTTAAATCACCTTTTAACCTGCTAATTCATCCCCGATAATATTATTATTATTTAATTATTATTTTATCACGTATAAAATATTTTATTTCAAAATATTTCTTCCACCCATTACAACTCTTTGGCACTTAGATTTTCATCAATTGGCCCTTCGTCTTATGGATTGGGTCTTATTGATTCTTATTCGAGAATACGGAGTGTTACAAGACACCCCCAAGTTCGCAAAAGACCGTGTCTAGTAAAGTACCATCCTTTATATGCCTATTGAGTCTATTTTGATTGATATGACCTAAACACAGATGCCACAAATAATTTTGATTTATGCTAGATTTTTTGACTCTTTCATCTCTAACTCGTATTGCTTTTACATCATTTGCAAAATAAGTCGTAGGCTCAAGGAAATAAAGATTATACCTTACAAGTCAAGAACAAATAAATTTCTAATTCGAATAAATAGTGAGTGTCTCACTGAAATAAACTAAATATCCAGACTTTATTAAACAAAACAAGGGAATCAAATTTTTGTAAGGCTTTGGAATGTAATAAGCATTTTCCAAAAGTAAGCTCCAATTATAAGGAAATTGAAAAATAATGGCTCCCACTACTAATGTTGAAACAAATGTGCCACTTGCCATCCTCACCAAAAACTACACTTTACTTAGTTTTCTCCATTATTGAAACACTTGTAAAGAATTATAAACATGGTTAGTGACTCTAGAATCTATTATCTAAATATTCGTAGAATCAACCACTAAACAAGCTTCTAACATATTTGGAAAACCCATACGTTGTTTACTTTTCTGGATTTCTTCAAGATATACCATGTACTTTCACTTCCATTGTCCTTTCACACCACAGTGGAAAAATTTTCCTTTGGTGTTGTTGTTTAAAGCAATCTTTTTGTTAATGGGTTTTTTCTTTGCTCCCACTGAGCCCATAATAGTATTTTTATTTCCAGCTATCTTTTTTTACTTTTGGGTTTGGGGTTAGAAGTTGATAACTCTATTATATAAAGTTATTTTGACACATTCTGGGGCTTAAGTAGCTAGATCTTTGAGAATTTAGGTTCAAATTTTAGTGTTTTAAGTGTTTTTCTAGTTTAAGTTTGATTACTTATTGAGTGATTAATTTAAGTTATTTTAGTTAAATTTTATGTTGTTTTGTTTTAAATTACTTTAAGAGTAGTTATTACTAATTTCTCTTATGGCTTTTGTAGGAAATTGATGAAAATGCCTCATTTTATGAAAATCAGTGCAAGTATGACAATGACTTCATTCATATATGTTTCGGTATTTTGACCATATCTCTCTCTAAACAACTCCAAATGAAGTGATTCTTGGACCATGAGAATTTTAAGAAGAAGAGATACTACATTTATGTTTATCAATACACCCAATTCTGATTGGATCATGCTCAAAATATTTGTCAAACTCGGATCACTGCAGCAGTATTCAAGGACTGAATATGATACAGTCTTTGGTGCATATCTTTTAATCCAGAAGTCCAATTGATGTGATTCTTGATCCATTGGAAATTTAAGAGACAGGAATAAAACTTTTATGTTTGCCACCTCGCCCAGTACAGAAAATGTCAGGGTGAAACTCACGTTTGAAGTTGATAGACTGCCACAGCGCTGGGAGAACAAGGCTGCAGCGTTGATGAGAGGAAGCAGACATACAAATTTCTAGAGAGCTCAGTGCTGCAGGGCGACTTTCCAAAAATAAAAGAAGTTGATGGGATTTTTGAAATTATGTTATTTAGAGCCTATTTAAGGGACCTTTTTTAGAGATTTTGAGGCGGAGGCAGCAAGCAACTATTCTGGAGATTTGAAGCCAAGAACAAAGCAAGAAAATAAGAGAATTGGAGGGAGAATCAAGATCACAAAGCTCTAACTACTATATTTTCTCTCTTACTCTTGTGTTTTTCTTATTTTCTTTGACTTGGATTCATGCCTAAATTTCTTTGGATACTGTCTTTATTAGATATTATGAGCTAATTTATTTTTCTAGGATTGCAATTGAACTCACATGTAATCTAAATTTTTAATCTCTTTCTTGCTTATTTTCAATGGGATTTAAATTATTTATTCCAATTTGTTCTTACTGCTTTTAATTTGTTGGCCACTAGTTAAATTGATTTAGGAATCGAAACAAACTTGGGAAAGGGACTTTAGTGTAGACAAAAATTGGGATAGCATATGATCATATTACTTGATTTGCTAAAGGATTGGGGATAGCATATGATCATATTACCTGATCATATTACCTGAACTTAATGAATCTATTCTAATTTAAGTTCAAATAGGGATATACTATTTTAGTTAGAGTAGATATTTTTATAAGATGAGTCGGGAGACCCTTATAAATAATTTAGGACTCTAGGTTAGCAATTGAAACCATTGAAATAAGTTAAGGAAGAGAGGTAAGATTTAAATGAAGTATGAGAGATATTGTAGTCTTAGGCTTGTTTGATTTGATATTTACTCAAGTTATTATTATTATTATTTTTTATTTTTCCTGTTAGTTTAAATTTTAGTTAA
>NW_018397263.1:7432452-7432569 GCF_002168275.2 Theobroma umbraticum
TTTGATGAAGAAGTTCAAAAATAGGATTGTATTTATCTCAATACCTAATAAAAGAAATAAGTTTTTGGGTGTGAATTTGAGAAAAAAAAAAGGGAAAGAAAGAACGAAGTGTTGAAC
>NW_018397263.1:7432579-7432756 GCF_002168275.2 Theobroma umbraticum
GGTTGATGGAAAAGGGGTATACTAGGTGATGGAAAATAAAGCTCTGAATAGGTTAAAGATTGACTATGTGCTTGGAGTGATTTGAGCTATACATTATTGCATATCCAACTTTAACCCTAGCTGTACATTACAAGCTAATTAAAGTCCTATTGATCTTTAACATAGTGTTAGCCTACA
>NW_018397263.1:7433113-7433248 GCF_002168275.2 Theobroma umbraticum
ATTCTAGTTAAATGTTTTCATGTTTAAGTTATTGTATGTTGTTTTATGTTTTGCTCGAGGACTAGTAAAATCTTAAGTTTGGGGTGTGATAACTCTATTATATAGAGTTGTTTTGACAAATTTTGGGGGCTTAAG
>NW_018397263.1:7433258-7433365 GCF_002168275.2 Theobroma umbraticum
TTTGAGATTTTAAGTTTGAATTTTAGCGTTTTAGGTGTTTTCTAGTTTAAGTTTGATTACTTGTTGAGTGACTAATTTAAGTTATTTTAATTAAATTTTATGCTGTT
>NW_018397263.1:7433381-7433461 GCF_002168275.2 Theobroma umbraticum
TAAGAGTAGTTATTGCTAATTTCTCTTATGGCTTTTGTAGGAAATTGATGAGAAGGCCTCATTTGATGAAAATCAGTGCA
>NW_018397263.1:7433471-7433968 GCF_002168275.2 Theobroma umbraticum
TGACTTCATTCATATATGTTTCGGCATTTTGACCATATCTCTCTCTAAACAACTCCAAGGTGATTCTTAGACCACAAGAATTATAAGAAGAAGGGATACAACGTTTATTTTTATCAATTGACCCAGTTATGAATGGATCATAGTCAAAATATTTGTCAAAGTCAGAGCACTGCAGAAGTATGCAAATACTGAATATGATGTGGTATTTGGAGCATATCGTTCAAACCATAAGTCCAATTGATGTGATTCTTTATATATTGGAAATTTAAGAGACAGGGCTAAAACCTTTATGTTTACACCTTTTCCAAGTTCTGAAAATGTTAGGGTGAAACTCACATTTGAATTTGGTAGACTACACAGCGCTGAGAGATAAAGGCTGCAGCGTTGATGAAAGGAAGTAGACATGCAAATTTCCATAGCTCAGCGTTGCAGCGCTGGAGAAGTAGCGCCGCAGCGTTGGACCACTTTCCAAAAATAAAAAAAAGTTGACGAGATTT
>NW_018397263.1:7434048-7434134 GCF_002168275.2 Theobroma umbraticum
AGCAACTATTCTGGAGATTTGAAGCCAAGAACAAAGCAAGAAAATAAGAGAATTAGAGGTGGAATCAAGATCACAAAGCTCTAACT
>NW_018397263.1:7434144-7434329 GCF_002168275.2 Theobroma umbraticum
TTGAACTCACATGTAATCTAAATTGTTAATCTCTTTCTTGCTTATTTTCAATGGGATTTGAATTGTTTTATTCCAATTTGTTCATAATGCATTTAATTGCTTGGCCACCAATTGAATTAATTTAGAAACCTAAATAAACTTCGGAAAGAGAGTTTAGTGTAGAAAAAAATTGGGATGGCATGTGA
>NW_018397263.1:7434691-7452122 GCF_002168275.2 Theobroma umbraticum
CCTGTTAGTTTAAATTTTAGTTAATTAGTTGTAGTTAATCAATTAATTTTGAGTTTTTGGATAAGATTAATTTGTTCTACTTTTAGTACTTAGTAAAGTTTTAGATCAATTTTCTGTGGGATCGACACTCTGCTTGCTAATATACTGTCTATTTGATATGTGTACTTGTATAGTGAAATTTTAACTGACAGAGGTGGGAACGACATTTGCTTCAAGCTTTTTTTTCAAATCAAAAACCTCCTCCACATTTTAGAGATCATTCATTAGCCCACTTAAGGGCTAATCCCTACTGTACAATTCATGATCCAATTTGAACTGTGAAAATGACAAATTCAAGCTATGAACGATCATTAATAGTTGTGTTTCTACATCTATCTCAACACCATGTGGTTCTACCTCATTGAGACAAGAGATCACTTTCAGAATCTATTCTTTAACTGGCTCCCTAGGTTTTTGCTTAAGGTCTTGAAAAGCTTTGATCGTTTCCACCTTAGTAGGCTTTGCTTTTGTACCAAACATCTTATGTAGCTGCAACATTTTGTCAGTAGAATTACCCATGCCTTCATGCTACTTTTGCAATATACTGTTCATAAAGGCTAGCATATAGCATTTAGCCAGCTCATTAGCATCATGCCATTTCTTATGATATTCAATATCTTGTGGAGTTGATCGGGGAATTATTGCTTCAGGCTCATGGTCAAAAAGAATCCACGTGATCTTGTCATAATTAAGGATGACATTAAAGTTTCTTTTCCATTTAGTGTAGCTCTCTCCATTTAGAGTACATTTGTTTGGCAAAATTGAAAGCGGATTCATATATGTGATGCAGATATGTTTTTGAAAGTACATTTGAAAATTTGTAAGCATAGTAGTTATACATGGACTTTGAACATTTCATTATGCATGTATGAATGATGACAATATATAAAACCATATAAATTGTATTATTAATTCAATGGTCATTTACCTTTCTCTAATAAATTAACCGACCATGGGCCATGAGAATTTACTACCAAGCAAACTGGGACCCTCCCATTTAACTAAGTTAGATAGTATCTTCATACTTAACATGGTTAAAGAATGCCTTCATTTAGTCCATGAAGTTTACGAATAGAGCTACTGTAAGTAGGTTAATAGTAAATTCATATTGAGAATAACAACCATTATTTTATTCTTTTAAGCTCCTTACTTAGTGAGTTGCTATGCGAAGTCTTCATAATCCACCTAAAAGGATTTATCCTTTCGGAGACCCAATCTGTCATGATCTAGATTCATGTTTGCCTATATGGAGTGATGGTTCACATGCCAATAGGCAAACAATGGAAACTATGGACTCTAGGATTACTAGCATCCTTTCCTACTCAATATTTTCATACTTAGGGTTTTGATTGACTTTTTGTCAAATTTTCTAGAATATCATTAGTGAAATTATGGGCTTAATTATGTTCCAACTAAACGCTTTAGTACATAAGTATATCCCTATTACCATCTTGTCTAAATGTGATTTATTTTCCTATATTCATTATGTATCTCATAGCATAAACCTCTTTTTAAACTAAAATACATAATGTATGCATGACGTTCCTTTAGAAAGGTTGGCACCTTAATTCTAGATTACATGTTTTCAAGCATAAATATAATATCTTACATTATTCATATAGATACATGTAAATGCATATAATGATAAGCCACATTAATGTGCATCTCAGAAAAATAAAAAAAAATTATAACTTGTAATTCTTTTCAATCTTGCTTGTTTCTGCTACATGGATCATATCCACTTGGTACTTTTTTTATTAATGGCTAATAAAATAATAATTTTTTTTATTAATATTTTTAATCCAACTTGAAAAAACTTTAAATTTTGTGCAATTAATTAATATCAAAATAAAAATTACTTTTCAATGCAACACTAAAAATTTAAGTTTCTTAAATTAATATTTTGAATACAAAATATTAATTTTGAAAAAAAAATGTTGGCTCAATTAGTTTTTGATGATAATGAAACATTCCTATTTATTTATGTCTAACTCTTCTTCTTGGGTGTGCAAGATCAAAATGTATGTTAAATAATTAGTCGGATAATCAAAATGTAGGTTGGATAAAACTCAAAAAAGAAGTTGCGGGTGTAAGCAAACTGTGAGATATATAACACTTAGTCAACGAAGAGAGAGTGTTAGTCAACTAAGAGCTTACGGCCAAAAACTGAGTTTAGAGACAGAAACGACTTAATCGACTAAGGAGTTTTGTTCGTCGACTAAGAGTCTACTGTCAAAAACTGGTTTTAGGGACATCAACGGCTTAATTGACTAAGTAGCAATGTTAGTCGACTAAGAGCAATCTATATGAAAATCTGAATTTAAGCACTAGAAGACAGATTAATGGCTAAAACTGCACCCAAACTGTTTCCAATGGTCAGAATCTGTCTAACAGCCCTCACAGTTGATTTTCCAAGTATAAAAGGCACTCCCAACAGCTATGAATCGGTTTTGAAGGCTTCCAAGATCAAAAAGAGCTCAAAAATAGAAAAAAACTCTCTGCACTTCACTCCAATATTTGTAATAGAGTTAAGCACTTCATCTTGTACCATTCTTAATCAGGTTAGTGATCATAGGTACTTCCTTAATTCTTTTCTCCTTGATTGCTTATAGTGTGCGAGACACTCTAAGGGGATTAATCAAGCGTGGGTTAGCTTGATTGAGTGTATACGTTCTAACTCAGCCTAGAAAAGTTAGCTTTGGATTTTGGTTGATCTCAGAAAAAATCATTGTTAAAGGTTGTGGTTGAGCCTGTGAAAAGCCATTGTAAAAGCTTGGTGGAAGCTTGGGAATTTCACCGTTTATAGTGATTTGGTTTGAAAAATCCTTGGTTGAACAATCAAGGTAGTGGATGAAGGTCTTTGACTGAACCATTATAAATCTTTGTGTATTGTCTTCCTTGTTTTATTTTTCATTTCATTCTTTGTTAGATTATTCCTTCATCTTGCATTTAATTTCTCTTCATTGAGCTTTATCTTGCCTCTAATTAGAGGTCAAATTTAATAAGAGCCAAAAAGTGCTATTCACCCCCCCTTCAGCACATTTATTTGGGACCAACAAAAAATACTTATTTTAAAAAAAAGACAACACTTGTGTGTTGTCTAGTAGAAAATGCTATGTGCTGTCCAACAAGACACAATAGGGGGCTGTGTGCTGCCCGACAGCACATAACAAAGGGCTGTGTTGCCTGGTAACACACCTCACCCCCTTTTTTTAATGAAAAAAATATTTTAATAGAAGGAAAATGTTTTTTATAAAAGCAAAATTTTAATATAAGAAAAACTATTTTTCTTCAAAAAAATGGATACAAGAAAAACTCATTTTTCTTAAAAAAAATTAATGGCCATAAAAAAATAAAGAAACCAAATATTACCTAACTACTTTTTTCCATATGACTTTCATCTTCTTTCTCCATGGATGCTGATAACTCTATTATATAGAGTTATTTTGAGTCATTTTGGGAGCTTAAGTAGCTAGATCTTTGAGATTTTATGTTCGAATTTTAGCATTATAGGTGTTTTTTTTTTTAGTTTAAGTTTGATTACTTCTTAAGTGATTAATTTAAGTTGTTTTAGTTAAATTTTAAGTTATTTTATTTTAAATTACTTTAAGAGTAGTTAATTGGGTAATTTCTCTATGACTTTTGTAGGAAATTGATGAAAAGACTCATTTGATGAAAATCAGTGCAAGTATGGTGATAGCTTCATTCATATATGTTTCAGTATTTTGACCATATCTCTTTCAAAAAAGCTCCAAATGAGGTGATTCTTAGACCAATAGAATTATAAGAAGAAGGGATACAATGTTTATGTTCACCAAGTTGCCAGTTCTGATTGGATCATGGTCAAAATATTTGTCAAATCGGACCACTGCAGCAGTATGTAAAGACTGAACATGATGCGGTATTTGGAGTAAATTTTCAATACAGAGGTCCAATTGATGTTATTTTTTGATCCATTGGAAAGTTAAAAGACAGCGATAAAACTTTTATGTTTACTACATTGCCCAGTTCTTAACATATCAGGGTGAAACTCACGTTTGAAGTTGAAGACTGCACACGCGGCTGGAGAAACAAGGCTGCAGCGTTGATGAAAGGAAGCACACATACAAAATTCCAGAGAGCTCAGCGCTGCAGCGCTGGAGAAGTAGCGCCGCAGCGCTGCGTGACTTTCCAAAAAAAAATAAAGGACATTAAGGGATTTCAAAAATTAGGTTATTTGGAGCCTCTATTAAGGAGCCTTTTTCACAGATTTTGGAGAGGAGGCAGCAAGAAACTATTCTGGAGATTTGGAGCCAAGAACAAAGCAAGGAAACAAGACAATTGGAGAGAGAATCAAGATCATAAATCTCTAACTATTTGTTTTCTCTCTTACCTTTGTGTTTTTTCTTATTTTCTTTGACTTGGATTCATGGCTAAATTTCTTTGGATATTGTCTTTATTAGATATTTTGAGCTAATTTATTTTTCTAGGATTGCAATTGAACTCACATGTAATCTAGATTTTTAATCACTTTCTTGCTTATTTTCAATGGGATTTGAATTGTTTATTCCAATTTGTTCTTAATGCTTTTAATTGCTTGGCCACCAATTAAATTGATCTAGAAACCTAAACAAAATTGGGAAAGGGAGTTTAGTGTAGACTAAAATTGGGATAGCATATGATCATATTAATTGATTTGCGTATAGGATAGAGATATACCTATAGGCCATATGTAGCCAGATTAGGGCCTGAACTTAATGAGTTTGTTTTAATTTCAATTCACATAGGGATATAGTGTTTTGGTTAAAATAGATATTTTTGTAAGATGTGTCGGGAAACCCTTATAAATAATTTAGGACTCTAGGTTAGCAATTCAAACCATTGAGATAAGTTAAGGAAGAGAGGTAAGATTTAGATGAAGTGTGAGGGATATTGTAATCTTAGGCTTGTTTGATTTGATATTTATTTGAGTATTTATTATTTTGATTTTTCTTAATTTAATTCTGCTATAACTTAGTTTGATTTGATATTATTTTGATATTGTTTGGATAAGATTAATTTGCGATAATTTTAGTACTTAGTAAACTTTTAGATCAATTCCCTGTGGGATCGATACTCTACTTGCTAATATACTGTCTATTCGATACGTATACTTGCATAGTAGAATTTTAACTGACAAGTTTTTGGCGCCATTTCCGGGGAATTGTTTCTAGAATTTATACTAATACTAATACCAAGCAAATTAGTCTTAATTCAAAATTTTTTTTATTTTATTTTTAGGTACTTTTGGTTGAGGTGATGAATTATTGTAACTATCGGTGGACATCTGAACAATTTGTGCCTAGGAGGGTTGCTAGTGATTATGAATTGGCTATCAGTGCTTTGGCCGCTGAAGTTGATGCTTTGTCTCAAAAAATTGATACTTGGGGTATTAATGTTTTTCAAAGTCCTTTTGTGGCATGCGAGTTTTGTGGAGATAGGCATTCGAGTGATTGTTGTCCAACCTATTCTGAATCAATGCAATTTGATGGAAGCTTCAATGGGCAGCAAAACAATTCATACTCCAACAGTTACAACTCATGGTGGAATCACCCAAATTTTTCATGGAGTAATGATCAGGATCCTACATATTCATCACAATCTATTTTTCAGCATGATTTCCAGTCACAAGTTAGAGCCCCTATACTTGAGAAGAAGCTAACTTTGGAGGATATGCTGATACAGTTCATGACAAAGAATGATGCCATCATTCAAAGTCGAGCAGAATCAATCCAAAATCTTGAGACTCAATTAGGCCAACTTGTTAATTACATCAACAATAGGCCTCAAGAAATTTTACCAAATGACACTGAGCCTAATCCTAGAAAAGAAGAATATGGTAAGCATCTTGATGAGATAAATGGCAAGAAGTGGTAGATGAGAAGATAAAGTAGATCAAGGTAAACTTCCACCAATCAAGTTCGAGATGAAAAAATGAAGCAAGAGGAGGAAGTATTTACACCACCACAAGTCAAGCCATATGTGCTTCCTATTCCTTTCCTAGATACAGCTGCTAAGTTACCTAAAGCGGCTATTGATATGGAAAATCCAAAGAAACTCCTTGAGGCTTGTTTGGTTCAAGTGGCAACAACAAAGGACCAGAATGAAGAACTCACAAATGTTACACATGTTTTGAAGGCTACACCGAAAGTGCATTATCCAAGAAGAACACAATTTGGGAAGTTAGGTAAAGGTCAGCCTATTCCACCATCTTGGGTTGAGCAAGCACCAAATCTTGAGTTAAAGCCACTACAACCTCATCTTAAGAGGAGACTACTTTCACACCTCAAGCTTTTTCCATGCAAACTCCAACCTCCTTAAAGGGTGAATGAAGACCTCAACCAAAGTCAAGCTAGTGACTATAAACGAGCGCTTCTTGGGAGGCAACCCAAGCTATATTCTTTTTGATTTAGTTGTTATTCTAGTTCCTTTTTTTTTTTCAATTTAAATAAGTAGTTCTAATCTCTCCCTAGCTTGTTTTGCTGTGTATGCAGACTTGGAAAGCATGAAGATGAGGAAAAAGAAGATTAGAGCTTTCAAGGAACTACCACCATTGATAGGGAAGTTTCTTTTTCTTATTCTTTTTAACTTTTCACATTGAGGACAATGTGCAATTTAAGTTCGGGGGAAGGTTTTATTGTTATTAGTTTTTGTGATAGTTTAGGTTAATTTATTTTCGTTATTTTTTCAACTAGATTTACTTGTGCCAGCTTCATTTAATTTACCTATCCAATGATGAGAAATCAGTTATATTCCTATCTTGATTCTTCAAAACATGTGAATATTGTTTGAGTGTTATGTAAATTCTCATGCTAAGCTTTGCCATTAGGTTGAAATTTCTACATTTTGAGCACTATGTCTTTTTCTTAGATTTATTGTATATATTTAGAAAAGGTTTATGTGAATGAAAATTTTTGAATTATATATTAAGTTCTAGAATTTGTTTGATTCTCTCTCGAGGCGAAATCCTAGGCTATACTTAGTTAAGGAGATGATTTAGGCCATTGTTGGACCGATTGAGCCTTTTGTAGCCTTCCTTTACATAAATTATCCTCAGTTTCCCCCTTTGAGCCTAATGACATCTTTTCTTTGTTTGAACACTTAATTTTTAGCCTAGACCCTTATAATAATATTTGCAACAATTCTTGCATCCCTCATTCCTAAGTGCATAAGTCAATTTAGAATGTGTTATGAGCCACATAGTGAAAGAGGTAGTCAAGACGAAAAAAAAAACGATGAAAAGTTCAAAAATATGATTGTACTCATCTCATTGCCCAATAAAAGAAATAAGTTTGGGGTGTGAAATTGAGAAAAAGAAAAAGGGAAAGAAAGAATGAAGTGTTGAACAAAAGAAAAATTTTGATGGAGAAGGGGTATACTAAGTGAAGGAAAATAAAGCTCTGAATAGCATCCAGATTGACTATGTGCTTAGGGTGATTTGAGCTATACATTATCCCATATCCAACCTTAACCCTAGCCATACATTATAAGCTAATTAAAGTCCTATTGATCTTTAACATAGTGTTAGCCTACATTAGTGGAGAGAGGGATGAAAAGCAAACTTATGGAGTTAATTACTAATTTGAACTTTGCATGAATATAAATTTATCCAGATTACACAATATTCTAAGTGAAGAGATTACACACACACACAGAATTTAACTTAATGATGAGTTTGCATTTGAATTGAGACATGAACTTGAATAATATTTATTTGTTGCCTAGAGTTATGAATATGGATTAACTATTGAGGATATTAAAGGTAATTAATGAAATGGTGCAATTGAAGTCTAGTTAAATGTTTTCATGTTTACGTTATTGCATGTTGTTTTATGTTTTTCTCGAGGACTAGCAAAATCTTAAGTTTGGGGGTGTGATAACTCTATTATATAGAGTTATTTTGAGTCATTTTTGGAGCTTAAGTAGCTAGATCTTTGAGATTTTAGGTTCGAATTTTAGCATTATAGGTGTTTTTTTTTTTAGTTTAAGTTTGATTACTTGTTAAGTGATTAATTTCAGTTATTTTAGTTAAATTTTAAGTTATTTTATTTTAAATTACTTTCAGAGTAGTTATTGCTAATTTCTCTTATGACTTTTGTAGGAAATTGATGAAAAAGACTCATTTGATGAAAATCAGTGCAAGTATGGTGATATCTTCATTCATATATGTTTCAGTATTTTGACCATATCACTTTCAAAAAAAATCCAAATGAGGTGATTCTTAGACAATAGAATTATAAGAAGAAGGGATACAATGTTTATGTTCACCAAGTTGCCCAGTTGATTGGATCATGGTCAAAATATTTGTCAAAGTCGGACCACTGCAGCAGTATGTAAAGACTGAACATGATGCGGTATTTGGAGCAAATATTTAAATACAGATGTCCAATTGATGTGATTTTTGATCCATTAGAAAGTTAAGAGACAGGGATAAAACTTTTATGTTTACTACTTTGCCCAGTTCTTAACATATCAGGGTGAAACTCACGTTTGAAGTTGATAGACTGCCACAGCGCTGGAGAACAAGGCTGCAGCGTTGATGAAAGAAGCACACATACAAAATTCCAGAGAGCTCAGCGCTGCAGCGCTGGAGAAGTAGCGCCGCAGCGCTGCGCGACTTTCCAAAAAAAAATAAAGGACATTAACGGGATTTCGAAATTAGGTTATTTGGAGCCTATTTAGGAGCCTTTTTCACAGATTTGGAGAAGAGGCACAAGAAACTATTCTGGAGATTTGGAGCCAAGAACAAAGCAAGGAAACAAGAGAATTGGAGAGAGAATAAGATCATAAATCTCTAACTATTAGTTTTCTCTCTTACCTTTGTGTTTTTTCTTATTTTCTGACTTGGATTCATGGCTAAATTTCTTTGGATATTGTCTTTATTAGATATTATGAGCTAATTTATTTTTCTAGGATTGCAATTGAACTCACATGTAATCTAGATTTTTAATCACTTTCTTGCTTATTTTCAATGGGATTTGAATTGTTTATTCCATTTGTTCTTAATGCTTTTAATTGCTTGACCACCAATTAAATTGATCTAGAAACTAAACAAACTTGGGAAAGGGAGTTTAGTGTAGACTAAAATTGGGATAGCATATGATCATATTAATTGATTTGCGTATAAGATAGGGATATACCTATAGGTCATATGTAGCCAGATTAGAGCCGAACTTAATGAGTTTGTTTTAATTTCAATTCACACAGGGATATAGTGTTTTGGTTAAAATAAATATTTTTATAAGATGAGTCGGGAGACCCTTATAAATAATTTAGGACTCTAGGTTAGCAAACCATTGAGATAAGTTAGGAAGAGAGGTAAGATTTAGATGAATGTGAGGGATATTGTAATCTTAGGCTTGTTTGATTTGATATTTATTTGAGTATTTATTATTTTGATTTTTCTTAATTTAATTCTGCTATAACTTAGTTTGATTTGATATTATTTTGATATTGTTTGGATAAGATTAATTTGCGATAATTTTAGTACTTAGTAAACTTTTAGATCAATACCCTGTGGGATCGATACTCTACTTGCTAATATACTGTCTATTCGATACGTATACTTACGTAGTAGAATTTTAACTGACAGATGCACCAAATGCATCAAGTAATATTAAAATTACATAGCTTTTCCTAGTTACGTAAATCTAAGGAACAAAAGCAAGAAGGAAACATGGCGATGATAAGCCACCCTTATTGTTACATACCCAAAAGAAAAAGGTTACATGTAAAATTTTCTAAGACAATTAATGTGGCAAAAACCTTGAATCTTGCATCATAATATACAACCATGCGTTGATCATGTTGGAGTAGGCTCTTAGTGGATTAATGTGATTGTGTGAAGCACGTATTTCAAAAAAATTCTTTTAGAAAATAAGCAAGCAATCCAATTGCACAAGTGGAAACACATATCATTCTTATTACAAGTAACATAATCACATACTAAAAATAGTAAGAATCTATTAAGTAAAAAAAAAATACCTTTTATTTTGAGATTCTTATTTTCGAACACCACTACACCAATGAATGATTTATTGACCAAACAAGTTTACTGCTTATTCTTCAAGAACGCTTTTAACTTGAACCTTGAATGAACAAGGTGTGGAATACTAGACTACAAGATAACAACTGATTTTATGTCTCTTTTCTTCCAAAAAATTAATGGCTACTTTCTTCATAAAATTCCAAGACTGGGAGAAAGGAAGAAAGATATGGCAAAGTTTGGAGGAGAAGGAGAGAAGTGATGGCTGAAACTTTTTTTGTAAGAAAAAGTATGTTCTTTTCTTTTCTTCCAATCTCTTCTCTTTTTATTAAAACTCTTGCCTCAAAGGTTTAATCAAAATCAAACACCTTTGAATCAATCTTGAACATCTATTTAGAGTTAAGGAAGCATCAAACATGCTACATAATTTTCAAAATTAAAATTAAAGAATAAATAATTTAATTCTTTAATTATCATTTAAAGTTCTTCATAAAATAAAACACCTTATTTAATAATAACTCTTATTTTATTATTATGCATTTTTATTTAAAAAGAATTAATAATAAATAAAAAAGTGATTGTCAAACATGAATGTGTAGATTCATTTTGTAAGCATCCTCTTAGCATTATCTTAATTTAAGGAAACTCTTGTCTTTAACTAAGGCAAAAAAATTTTATCTTGTCTAAATTGAGACAAATATGTTCTTTTGTTTAGATTAAGGCAAAAAATATTTTTCTTTGCTTAAATTAAAACAAACATATTTTTTTATTTAAATTAAGACTAAACATGTTTTCTGGTCTAAATTAAGACAAACATGTTAAAATTTCCATATTTGTACGCAATTTAATAAATCAAATAAAACATGTATTCCAAGTTAAATAAATGGAATTCTATGAAGCTAATTGGGGAATCTATTTGAACATAGATATTCCAAGCTCCAATGAATTTAGAATTATACTTAATCTCATTAAAAAATAATTCAAGCTTATTAACAATGAAATCACTCCATCATAGATTCATGGTTGCACTCTTAGATTAACTATAATTACAAGAAACAATTCAATACTTGATATTAATTATTAGTTGTCTAATTGCAAACCTTATAATGTGAACCTTTATAACCATCCAATGAAAAAGGTGAAATTACCATTTTACCTTTTATGTCAATTTTGTCCCCTACTCTCAAATTTCATCCAATTAGTGATTCAATACTCTGGATCTAATCTTTTGAGTATCTAGATGTGATAAGCAACTAATTAATGAATCTACTGGGCCCACATTAACTAGCAATCTTTCTGAAATCACTAGAAGTGATGTTAATGCTATGAACTCCATTATTTGGATATATGTTCCCAAATGTTCATCTTGATTATAATCCCAAAATATGAAGACAAGATCAACGCTTTATGAAGATTAGGCTCATGGTAAATAAAAGATTATAAAGAGATTAAACAGGAGTCCACTATCCATCAGGATTTTGATTTTACTATAAGCAAATGCATAAGTGTATGATCAATAGTTAAATAATAGTTAAACTTAAATTTGATTCTCACATAAGTCCAATTCATGTTATAGTGTCATTACAAGAAGTCAACCATTTTGATGATTTGAAACTCATCATTTCCTTGAATTGAATCACATTCGTTTTGTTGGAAGTAATCTGGACACTATAGCTTGAACACAATAAAGTGACTAGCTTTATTATATGGTTGTGAACATTTTTAGATTTAATTAACTTACATGTCTCTTATGTATGACTCTTCATATAAATGTATTTTAATATCTCAATAAAATCATATTACCTTAATGACCAGATAATGAATGCTTACTTAAAACAAACTATTCATCTTATTATCAAAATGTACTTTCATTATAAATAAATTTAATAAAATTAATAATGAGAATATACTTGCTTTCCAGGGCACCATATTCTCAAAATTCCTAAGAGATCACATCAAGATAGTTAAATACATGTAAAGGTGACAACCATGCGTAATAGATATAGCAAGCAAAACTTGAAATAATCCTTGTTCTGATACTGATTAATGTAGTTGGATATAAGTGCATTGATGTTATTGTGTAAAGAATGGATTTCAAAAAATTTTCTTTTATAAAGAAAGCAAGCAATCCAATTACACAAGCGAAAAACCACACATTCACATCACAAGCAACATAATCACATCTTAAAAAGCAAGAATCTATTAAATTAAGATAAAACATACCTTTCATTTTGTGATTCTTATTTTCGGACACCACCACACCGACTATTGATTTCTCAACCAACCAAACTTACCACTTATTATTCGAAAGTGCTTTCAAGTTGAACCTTCAGTGGACAAGGTGGGAATGCTAAACTATAAGATGTCATCAGATTTTATTGCTCTTTTCTTCCTAAAAATTAATGGAAATTTTTCTTTGAAAAAAATTTGGCCAAGAATGGGAGAGAGAAAGACAGCTATGGCACAATTAAAAGTAGAAAGAGAGAAATGATAGCTGAAACTTTTTCAAGAAAGATACGTACTTTTCTTTTTTTCAAATATCTTCTGTTTTGGTTAAAACTCTTGCCTCAAAGTTTTAATCAAAATCAAATACCTTTGAATCAATCTTGTCTATCCATTTAGAGTTATGGAAGCTTTAAACATGCTCCATAATTATCAAAATTAAAATTAATGAATAAATAATTTAATTCTTTAATTATCATTTAGAGTTCGTGATAAAATAAAACTACTTGTTGAATAATAACTCTTATCTTATTATTATCCATCTTTATTTCACAAGAATTTATAATAAATAAAAGAGTAGCAATCAAACATGGAGTCTCTTTTTATCAACATGGATGTATGGGTTCATTTTGCAAGAATCCTCCTAACATTATATTCATTTACAACAATTCTTGTCTTCAATTAAGACAAAACATGTTATCTTGTCTAAATTGAGACAAACATATTTTCTTGCCTAAATTAAGACAAAAGATATTTTTCTTGTCTTAAAGTAAGACAAACATGTTTTCTTCTCTAAATTAAGACAAAATATGCTTTCTTGTCTAAATTTAGAAAATCGTGTTTTTCTATCTAAATTAAGGCATAATATGTTTTCTTGTCTAAATTAAGACAAACAAGTTTTCTTGTATAAATTAAGACAAAGCATGTTAATGCTACCATTGTTTTATACAATTTAATTAATCGAATAAGACATGTATTCCAACTTAAACAAGTTGAATTCTATGATGCTAAGTGGGGAATCTATTTCAACATAGATATTCCAATCTCCAATAAACTTAGAATCATTCTTAATCTCGTTAAGATAATTCAAGATTATTAACCTTGAAATCACTCCAGCATAGATTCATTGTTGCACTTTTGTACGAACTATAATTACAATAAATAATTTAATACTTGATATTAATTATTAGTTGTCCAATTGCAAACCATGTATTGTGAACCCTCATAACTATCTAATGTCAAAAAGTAAAATTACCATTTTACCGTTTATGTCAATTTTCTCCTTTAGTCTCAAATTTCATCCAATTTGTGATTCAATACCCTAGATCTAATCTTTTGGGTATCCAAATGCAATGAGTAGCTAATTGGTCAATCCACTAGGCCCAGATTAATGACCAATCTTCTAAAAATCACTAGAAATGATGTTGATGCTATGAACTCTACTATTTGGATACATGTTCTTAGATGTTTATCTTAATTATAATCCCAACATATGGAGTCTAGGTCAATGCTTTATGATGGTGATGCTCATGCTATATTAAAGAGAATAAGGAGATTAAACACGAGTCCACTATCCATCAGGATTTCGATTCTACTATAAGCCAATGCATAAGTGCGAGATCAAGATATTAGTAACAATTAAACTTAACTTTGATTCTCACATGATTCCAATTTATTTTATAGTGTCATTACTCAAAGTCAACCATTTTAAAGATTTGAGGCTTATCATTCCCTTGAAATGAATCACATATCTTTCGTTAGAAGTGATATGGACACTACAGCCTTAACACAATAAAGTGACCCACTTTATTATATAAGTGTGAACAATTTTTAGATTTAATCAAAATACATGCCTTCTATGTATGACTCTTCATACAAATGTATTTTAATATCTCAATAAAATCATGGTACATTAATAACTAGATAATAAATGCTTACTTAAAGCAAACTCTTCGTCTTATTATCAAAATGTACATTCATTACAAATAAGTTAAATAAAATTAAACATGAGAATATACTTGCTTTTTAGGGCACCATATTCTCAAATTTTTAATAGAGATGGTTCTATGATGTTTATGGTTGAAAAATTATTTGGGACTTAGAGCTTGCCTTTGGATCAAGATCAGTTGCAACCTTTACAGAATGCCTTTCAACAAGATCAAGTGTAATATTCACAAAATGCCTTTTATCGAGATCAAGTGTAACTTCTGCCAAGACGTTGCTTTTTTTTTAGGTTCAAGCACAACCTTTTACATAAGATGCAACCTTTTAAAGAATTAGACAAAACCCTTCTACTTTTCACTTGGAGGTATAACCAGTACAATAATGGATTCTAAAGAACCTTTAATTCAAAGCATGTCACAAGGTTGATAATGAAGTTTAGGATCAGAAAGATAAGAGCTTTCTCAAAGGATATGAGTGATCAAGGAAGGTTTAAGCTAAGGAAGTATTAGTTGAAGGATAAGAATGTGATCTTTTTGGTTATATGCTTTCTTAGAGATATAAATTTTTAACTCACAACTCTTTCTCTTGTTTCTTTGCTCTTTTATTCTTCAAAGATTATTTGAAATCGTTCAAGTTTCATGCTTTAATGTTTTGACGGTAGGTATTTATAACCTCTAAGATTTCTTACCTGTTGGAAGGAAATTTGAATCTCTTTTCGTATGTTCCAGTCAATTTGCATAATTTTGTTGCATATGGAAAACCAATTCTTTACTATTGAATTGTCTGGTCTTCACAGAGTTTGAAACTTTCTATCTCTAGAGAATTGATTCTTTTATTTTGAGATGTCAATTCTTCTACAATTAGGTTCAAAAGTGACACCTTTGCAATCTTGGAGAATCAATTCTTCTGCCTTACAATTTCTGTTATTCACTATGGTCTAGTGTTAAAATTTGAATTTGAGCTTGATTTTTGGCATTCTTATCTTATCTAGTTATACCATCTCTCTCTTGGGCACTAATCTTGCTTTTGGTGCTTCAAGAACCAAAATCTTCTTTATGTAGAATTGATTCTTTCTTCTTTGCATTTCTACTTTTGCATTCTGTCCCTCTAGAATCGATTCTTTATCTCTAAGGTGTCAATTCTTCATAAATCTTGAAGCTTTTGTCTCCCAAGAATTGACTTTTTCTTTTCTCAAAATCTATTTTCACTGTTGATCTCTACTTAAGAACTGACTTCTCTTTTTTTCCTAATTTATTCTTCCTTTGATAAAAAAGGAATTTTGCTTTCTTCTCATTTAAGAATCAAGTCTTTTCTTTTGAGAATTTGATTTTAAAGCTGGCATTTTGAATTTTGAAGACAAGAAATCTTTAAGGAAACTAAGAGACATTTCTTTAAGTTCAAGAGCATGATCATTCTTATTCAAGGCATGCTGAATGAATCTTAGTATTTCAATATATCTTTCTCTTAAGTTCAACTTCAAAATATCTTTAAGGATTTTCTTCATATTCAAAAACTTCTTTCATTCAGTTTTCAAGGCTCATTGAGTTTAATCAATTTTGTCATTTTAAAACAAGAATAATGCTAATAGATTCACTTCCTCTTTTTCTTCTTTTTTTTTTTGTGTTTTCTTTCTACTTTGGCATCACCCTTTGGGTGACCCACCATCATTTTCCTTTCTTTTTCTTTGTTCCTTTCTCCTTTCTTGGTGCCCTAACTGCCACCACCTTTATTTCTTTTTCTTTCTTTTTCTATTCTAAAGGTAAAACTACGTCATTTTATGGTTCCTTTAATTTGTCCTAACCCTAACCCTAAATATATAAACTTTCTTTCTTCACTTTTTTCTTTGCCCAAGCTACCTACTCCCTTATTTTTCATCTCACCATAACTTAGCTAGCCACCTCTCCTACTATATATTTCTACCCATCGACATTAGAAAATTCCCTAAAAATCTCTAAAACTTCATCTTGATCTCCTCTACCCTTTGATTGAATTACTTTTTCTAAAAGCCTCCCTTTTTTTCCTAAATCTAAAAAGCACGAGGCTAAAAACTGTCTAGTTCCACCATCGATCGTCAATTCTTTTCACCCAAAAAATCATTTTCCATCTTCATCATCACCTCATTTTCCTTTTCACCAATTGAAATACCTAACCGCTAAAACATCATAACACTGAAACCTAATAGTATGGATACTAAAACCCCAAAACTCATCGATTAAAACCATTAAAAGGCCATAAAAATAGTGGATTCAACTCTGTTCACACTAAACCAAACCTTAACTGTATTTTTCTATTTGTTTAGATTTTTTGGTTTCTTTTTCTAATTTTTTAAGTGAAAATGGCTACTAGTTTAAAGGTTTCTTCTCTATTTTTTTTATCTTGTCTTTGGGTTTTTCTCTCTTTCCTTCCCCTTTTTCTCCATTTGTCACTCCTTTCCCCTAATTTTATAACTAAGGGGGGAGGTTGTTTTCATGGTTGTTGCCATTGGCAGTGGTTAAGCAACTTGTATGTGGCCAATCATAGTCGCTAACTCGCTTCTTTGCCTCCCTTTTTTTTTTTACTTTCAGTCTTCATCTAACTTGTTTGTCAACTTAGTTTTAATTAAGTTTGTTTTTGTTTTCATTTTTGAGATGTTTCAAAAGATTTGGAAAGGGTGTTTGGGAAAAAAGGGAAAGAGGAGGCGTGAGAATGGTAACTGCTAGGCATACTACCATGATAGTATGCCATGATCGCCACTTTCTTTGTTTTCATTTTTTCCTTTTTTAAATTTTAAAAAGCTTTTATTTTTAATTAATTAAGGACCTTCAGGCCTTAGTAGCACAAGAAGGGTCTATTTAGTCAATGGCTCTTGCCTTTGGGTTTTCAAAGCCCAAAGATTTTCTATCTGCATATGTATGATAACTCTATTATATAGAGTTATTTTGACTCATTTTGGAAGCTTAAGTAGCTAGATCTTTGAGATTTTAGGTTTGGATTTTAGCATTTTAGGTGTTTTTCTAGTTTAAGTGTGATTACTTGTTAAGTGATTAATTTAACTTATTTTAGTTAAATTTTAGGTTGTTTTATTTTAAATTACTTTAAGAGTAGTTATTGCTAATTTCACTTATAGCTTTTGTAGGAAATTGATGAAAAAGGCTCATTTGATGAAAATCAGTGCAAGTATGGTGATGGCTTTATTCATATATGTTTTGGTTTTTTGACCATATCTCTTTCTAAAAAACTCCA
>NW_018397263.1:7452132-7452209 GCF_002168275.2 Theobroma umbraticum
TTCTTGGACCAATAGAATTATAAGAAGAAGCAATACAATGTCTATGTTCACAAATTTGCCCAGTTCTGATTGGATCA
>NW_018397263.1:7452219-7452490 GCF_002168275.2 Theobroma umbraticum
ATTTGTCAAAGTCGGACCCCTGCAGCAGTATGTAAGGACTGAACATGATGCGGTATTTGGAACAAATCTTTGAATCCAGAAGTTCAATTAATGTGATTCTTAATCCATTGGAAATTTAAGAAACAGGAATAAAACTTTTATGTTTACTACTTTGCCCAGTTCCTAAAATATCATGGTGAAACTCACTTTTGAAATTGATAGACTGCCACAGTGCTGGAGAAGTAGCGCCACAACGCTGGGTGACTTTCCAAAAAAATAAGGGAAGTTAACG
>NW_018397263.1:7452500-7452682 GCF_002168275.2 Theobroma umbraticum
AATTAGGTTATTTGGAGCCTATTTATGGGGCCTTTTCAGAGATTTTGAGGAGGAAGTAGCAAGCTGAAGATTGGAGGCCAAGAACAAAGAAAGAAAATAAGAGAATTGGCGGGAGAATCAAGATCACAAAGCTCTTATTATTAGTTTTCTCTCTTACCTTTGTGTTTTTCTTATTTTCTTTG
>NW_018397263.1:7452692-7472111 GCF_002168275.2 Theobroma umbraticum
ATGGCTAAATTTCTTTGGATGTTTTCTTTATTAGATATTATGAGTTAATATATTTTTCTAGGATTGCAATCGAACTCTCATGTAATCTAAATTTTTAATCACTTTCTTGCTTATTTTCAATGAGATTTGAATTGTTTATTCCAATTTGTTCTTAATGCTTTTAATTGCTTGGCCACTAGTTAAATTGATTTAGGAACCTAAACAAACTTGGGAAAGGGAGTTTAGTGTAGACTAAAATTGGGATAGCATATGATCATATTAATTGATTTGTGTATAGGATAGGGATATACCTATAGGCCATATGTAGCCAGATTGGAGCCTGAACTTAATGAATCTATTTCAATTTCAATTCACATTGGGATATAGTGTTTTGGTTAAAATAAATATTTTTATAAGATGAGTCGAGAGACCCTTATAAATAATTTAGAACTCTAGGTTAGCAATTCAAACCATTGAAATAAGTTAAGGAAGAGAGGTAAGATTTAGATGAAATATGAGGGATATTGTAATCCTAGGCTTGTTTGATTTGATAATTATTTGAGTGTTTATTATTTTGATTTTTCTTAGTTTAATTTTGCTATAACTTAGTTTGATTTGATATTATTTTGATATTGTTTGGATAAGATTAATTTGCGATAATTTTAGTACTTAGTAAACTTTTAGATCAATTTCCTATGGGATTCATACTCTACTTGCTAATATACTGTCTATTCGATACATATACTAGCGTAGTATAATTTTAACTGATAATGTAGCCAAATAAAAATAAAATTAAAATGAAATTAAAATAAATAAAAAATAGAAAAAGATCTTTGACAAAAAAAGGTGTCCACACAACATAAAGCTTGTAAGTTTTTTATATACGAGCAACCCAAATTCATCAAGAAATTTATGATCAATTACTCAACCATGATCTGTGGTTCTAGTGGTACAGCCATTTTTGTGTCTCCCATGTGCTTTGTCATCAAGGAAGTTTAGTGCTTGAAAGTGATCGTTAGCGGAGGAACTTGACTGACCCCTTTATGCAAAAAGCTTGTATCTCTTTAGTGGTGCCATGGATGATGATTTTAGTGAGTTTATAAACTATGAGTGATGAAAATCGACTTGGAGGAGTAAGACACTCAACTATGAAAAGCTAAGGTCATGTATAAAGCTTTAAAACTTGACTATGGCACTATTAAGATGGTTTTCTAGGTTTTGATGTGATTTAAAATTGAAGCAAGGAAGCATATTTATAGTGGAAGAAAATTGAGAGTTTTTAATAGACACAATGAACCTTGAAAACCTAGGAAGAATGAACTTGAAAAGAAGGATAAATTTGCAAGTGATTTGTTGAATTTTGAAATCAAAATATGGTTCTTTGAACTTAAATCATGCCACTCATAGTCGACTATACAAGAGCTGTATTTGACTATGGTTGTATTTTAAGAATGTTTTGAAGCTTTAAAAACACGATGGTAGCCTACTATATAAGAGACGTAGTCAACTATTTCTTGGGTAACACACTTAAAAAAAGGTTCGGATTCTTGATAAAGCTTTGAAAAAGCTTTTAAAAACCTTAGTAGTTGACTATAAATGAACAATAGTCGATCCTAGGCTTATTTTTGAAGATTCAAAAACATATTCTTCAACTTGTGCCAATGCATTTATTGAAATCGTGAGGAATGGTTGAGAGGCTTAGTATTGGATGACTTGTGTGTGAGTAATGCATGCATGTATAATATGAACAATGCATAAGGTAATGCAATTCAACAAAGCAACATATTCACATAGTCAATCAATCAAATAATTAAAAGGTATATTAAAACAACATCAACAAGCAAAAGAATCAATCAATCAACCATACAAATCAAAAACAAATAAATCATTCATGGCATATTCATAATTTGTAGTTCTCCCCTAATCTTATAAAATGGCTCCTTATTTAATGGTTTAGTAAAAATCCAAGCTAGTTGGTCCTGAGTACCTACATATTCTAAAACTACATCTTCCTTTTGCACTTGATCTCTAATGAAATGATATCTAATTTCAATATGCTTTGTTCTAGACTAATGAATGGGATTTTTGGTGAGATTAATACCAATAGTGTTGTCACACTTAATGTTGCCCTTTTTCATTGAAATTCCATAGTCCTTTAATTGTTGTTTATCCAAAGGATTTGAGCACAACAATTACTAGTCGTTACCTTTTCAACTTATATTGTGGATTGTACTACGCTATTTTACCTTTTAGAGAATCATGATATTAGCATCTTACCTAAGAATTGACAAATGTAAAATGCGTTTTTTCCATCTACTTTACATCCTGCAATGTCAACATCTAAATATGAGTGCAAGTTAAAGAAAGAGTTTTTCGAATACCAAATCCCTAGGTTATGTGTCTCCTTAAGATATCTAAAAATCCTCTTCACTACACTACATGGGATTCCTTAGAGGATGATTGAAATCTAGCACAAAGTCTTAACTAAAGCTTTTATTTGGCCTAGTTGTGATAAGATAAAACCAAAAACCTATAATAGATCTATAATGTTTAAAGTTGATAGGTTTATCTTAAGCTTTGTAGTTGTGCTAATTGGTGTAGAATAGGATCTAGTCCCTACTATTGGAAATTTCTTGAGCATGTCTCTTGTGTACTTGCTTTAATTGATGGATGTACCATCTTTTCTTTGCTTTATTTACAAACCCAAAAAGTAATATAACTCACCCATCGTACTCATTTCAAATTCTTCCTATGTCATTTTAGCAAATTCTTGAGAAAGAGATTAATTAATAGCACCAAATATTACATCTTCAGCATATACTTTTACTACTAAAATATCTTTGCCTTTTCTTTTAATGAAAAGTGTTTTATCAACCTTGCCTCTATCAAATTTTTTGCTTATCAAGAATTTAGAAAGTCTCATACCAAGCCCTAGTAGTTTGTTTTGAACAATACAAAGCCTTTCTGAGTTTAAACACATGGTTAAGGAAGGTTGGACTTTCAAATTTGGGTGGTTGTTCAGCATAGATTTCTTCATTAATAGCTCCATTCAAGAAAGCACTTTTGACATCGATTTGGCCCATCTTAAAGTTCGTGTAACATGCAAATCTAATAGCATCTTAATGGCTTCTAACTTAGCTATGGGTGTATAAGTTTCATTATAGTCTATACTTTCCTCTTGACTATAACCCTTAGCTACTGACCTAGTTTTATTCCTAGCTATATTGCCATGTTCATCCATTTTATATCTAAATACCCTCTTAGTGACAAAATTGATTGAACTAAATTTGTTTTGAAAAGGATTGAAAGATGTTTTTAAACATGAAGAAACTACTCATGGATGTTTTAAAGCTGAGCTTAAAAAAAAAGATATATTGCAATTCTAAGATTGATTAAATATGCTTTGAAAGTGAATGATAATGCTCTTGAACTTAAAAAAATGTTTCTAATTTTTACCAAAGATTTCTTGTTTTCAAACTCTAAGTTCTTTATAATAAGAAGAAACAATTTTGAAGATGGGAAAGGTCAATTTTTAATAGATAAAAATAGTGAACAATCAATTCTAAGAGAAGAAGAAGTCATTTATTAAAGCTATGGAAATTGACAAGAATTGACACCTAAAGGAGCATAAATCAATTCTATGAGAACAAAATGAAAAGGGTAGAAATGCAAAGAGAAAGAATTTATCCTCCAAATACTAGAAATCAGTTTTAAGTGAAGAATGAACCAAAGATCAAAGGTCTTAAGACAAAGAATTGATTCTACATTGAGAAGATATCGGTTCTCGAAGAACCAAAAACAAGGATTAGAAGCTGGGTGACTAAGAAAGAGATGGTGTGCATGGATAAATTTGAGTGTCAAAAGTCAAGCTGAATTCAAATTTTGGTACCAATCAATAGTAAAGAACCAACACGTTGAGGCAAAAAAATCCATTCTCCAAAAAAGCCAAGATGCCAACTATGAACCAAGCTATGCAAGAATCGCCATTTCAGGAAAGAAGAATCTATTCTTCAAATATGAAAAGCTCCTGACTTTATGAAGAATAGACATCTCATGATCAAAGAATTGATTCCCATCTACGATAGAAATGTGCAAGTAGACTTGAACATACAAACAGTTATTCAAATTTCACTCCAACAAGCAAAAAATCACAAGGCCTATAAATATCCACTTTGAGGACATTGAAGGTGCAATTTTTAGTGATCTTGATCAATTTTGGAAGAATTTGAAGAGGCAAAAAAAAAAAAACAAGCTCGAGAGCCAAAAACAGAAAAGTTTTGCCTGATCTTTTAAAAAGTTGTACCCTGTGTAAAGGTCGTGCTTAGACTAAAAGGAAATAGTGTTTCATTTGAGGTTACACTTGATCTTATGAAAAGGCATGTTGTGAAGGTTGCATTTGATCCTGTTAAAAAGCATCTTGTAAAGGTTTTGCTTGACCATGTTGAAAAGGCAAGTTCATAGTGGATTCAAACTCTTTATGCTATTAATGGAGAGGACGTAGACATAAGAAGGTGGAGCCTTTATAAAAACAGTTGAGTCTCTTTAGCTTTCTGCACTCTACTTATTTAGTTCATACTTTATTTTTGTTATACTTTTGCTGCATTTTCAAAGTTATTTTACAAAAGGAGAATTTTTAATTCATAACCAATTCACCCCCTCTTGGTAACTTTACATTAATCTTATCTTCCTAACAATTGGTATCAGAGTAGGTTCTCAAGTTTTGCAAGTTTTAACAACCTTTGAGACATCTTGAAGAAAAGCTTAAAGTAACAAAAGTGGCATTTACAAGTTTTATCAGTGAAAGACAATCTATGATAAGGCCAACTTGGTTTACTAGTGAATAGTATCCATTTTGAAGGATGAGGTTTGAAATCTTTATTCAATCTATTGATTTATATTTGTGGGATATTATCATTGAAGGACCTCATGTCTTGAGCAAGTTCATAGATAATGAAAGGCACATTAAAACTAAAGTTGAATGGGGTAATAAGGATAAAAAGTTGATATAGCTTAATCACAAAAAAGTTGTAGCACTTTTTTGTCCTCTTAGTGAGAGTGAATTCAGTAGGGCAGGCATGTGTACTTCTACAAAAGAAATTTAGGATACATTAGAAAAAGGCTATAAAGGGACAAGTCAAGTAAATGAATAAAAAATCAGCATGTTGATACATGACGATGAGCTATTCAAGATGAAAGATGAAGAATTCATCAAGGAGATCATAAAAGGACTAAAAGTTTTAAGGAAAGAATTCCTAGATGCACAGCTAGTGAAGAAAATCCTCCACTATTAACCAAAGTCATGGAGACCTAAGTTAACTACCACAGAGGAAACTAAGGACTTAAATGTTCTCAAGCTTGATGAGCTCCTAGGTTCCCTACTTACATATGAGATGACACTTAAACAAGAAGAGGAAAAGGATGAAGTTCTAAAAAGAGAGACAAGAAGAAAAGGTATTGCTCTCAACGCAGTTATGGATGATGATGAAAAGAAATTTGAATGTGATGATGAAGAGATAGCTTTATTGAGTATAAAGTTCAATAGATTTTCAGATACAAACACTATAATAGAAAAGCTTTCAAGAGAGAAAAACTAAGAAGAAATTTGAGGAGAGACATTCCAAAAGATGATCATAGAAAAGGTCATATCATTTGCTATGAATGTAAAAAGCTTGGCCACACTAAATATGAATGTCTAGAACTCAAGAAGAACAATGAAAGAAACTTCAAGAAGAAAGCCAAGGTTGCTTCATGGAGTGACAGTGATGAATCCCAATATGAGGTCGAAGAGGAAACTGCAAACTTGTGTTTCAAAGGAGTTGAAAACTCCAAGGTATGTTCTTCAAATATTGCCTCCTACTCATATGATTATAATAAAGATGCAAATGCATTTGATGAGCTTCAAGATGCATATGATGAGTCAGCATTTGAATTTGAGCACATGAATTTGAAACATAAAAGGGTCATTTTTAAACTTAAAGCTGAAAATGATTGCATGAATAAAATTAAATTGGAGTTAGAAAACAAGGTAAATAGTTTAGAGATTGAAGTAAATGCCTTGAAAAAGAAAAATAAGCAATTAAATGAATCATTTTCTTAATGGAATATGAGTCATAAAGGCTAAATGAAATGAACCTTTTTTTGACAAAAAAGGGTTAGGATATGATAAGACACTAAAAGAGATAAAGATAAAGACCTTCTTTGAAAAAGAAAATGAAAAACATAGCGCATCACATTTATGTATTTATTGTCATATGATGGGTCATTCCATATATTTCTATCCTCCTAGAAAGACACGTCTAAAGAAAAGATTGTTAAAAGGTGTAGGTTATAAAAGGAAGCAAACCTTTCTAGGGAATAATTGTTGAAGTTTTTGAGATTCCAAGTAAAACAAAGCTTGGAAAGACTAACATTTAAGGACCCTAGAAAGCTTGGGCACAAAAATCCAAATTTTGAGTTTTCTTGTGAAATGGTGAAGCACATGCTAAACAAAAAATCAAGGGAAATATTAGCAAGAATGCATAGGTTAAGCTTACAGCAAAATCAGGTGATATCTATTCCAAGAATAAGTTGCCTCAGGAAAATGAATTGTTTTTTGTTGAATACTTTCTAGTTGATTGTTTAGTGTTGTTTGAATAGCATAGATCATAGCAATAATTTAGTTGATAATCATTCTTTAATTGCATTCAGCAATAAGATTTGCATAGCATTTCATACACATGCATCATTCAAAACCAATAGTGGAGTGTACTGAGCTTAGATCTTCTTAAAAGATTTGTCGTATTTGATTTGGATAAAAAAAATCATTGTTTTTCAAGAAAACCAAGTTCAAGACTGGACTTCTCATTTTTTTTAAAGAGTCAATTTTTCAAACACACATTGTTTTTCAAAATGCTTCAGGACTTCAAAGAATCAACCTTTTAAATTTCAAGAATCAATTCTCAAAAAGAATCATGAAAGTCTTGGAAAACTAGGGCACAAAGAATTGATTCTTGTCACATAAGAACCAACTCTTATGCTTTACAGTTAGAAAACTACTTGAGGCTTTAAAATCACATTTTTTGTCTTAAGAATTCCTTAAAAGTTAAAATTTCTTAATCCTTTCTCTCTGAAGCAATTTTCCTTCTTCAAAAGTAAATATCTAGGAGTCAAAAGATTCAAACTTTCTGAAAAAGCTCTTCACTTTCAAATCTTTTCAAGCTTTAGTTAACCCATTTTTCAAATACAAGGCTTCTAAAGAAAAATCAATTTAGTATTCAAATCAAACAACTCATTCTCTCTAAACCTTTTACTTTTAATACCAAACACTCATAGTAGAATCAGTCTTGTAACAAAATCGCTCCAAAAAGGTTAAGAGAATAAAAAGGAAAAGCTCCCTAAACACCTTCCAAAACTTTGAGATATGAGAGACTTAATCCCTTCCACATCAATTTTACAAATAGAGAAGAAAGCAATATGTTTGATGCATAGTATTCCAAAAGAAAGGTAATTCAAGGAAGAATTATAGACTTGGAATGGTTCGACAATAAATTTAAACTACTATATATTAAAAATCTAAAGAAAATGGGATGGTATGAATATTTGAGTCTAACGAAAACAGTCTATCAGAAACTAATTCAAGTATTTTATTCCAATGCAACCACTGAATATCAAGGAGATTATGATGAAGACATGAAGGACCATAATGATTCATTTGTTACATTGGTTAGTGGAAAAAAGATCATCATCACACCAACATTGTTGCAAAATTATTGAAGTTGAAACCCATCAGAAAAAATGCTATCACTTAAATTATTGAAGAAAATGCAATCTCAAAAGAAGAGCTAAAAGTAGAGTTCTCAATTGGTCTAGTCACTTCAATAAAGAATCCAAAGAGCATAACAAGACTCAAAGCAAATGACAGAATTTTGCATTTGATAATCACATAAACACTAAAACCATTCAACCATAAGAGCAATACAGTGACAGTTGAAGACATGTAGTTGATGCATCATATCAAGAGGTGTACTTCGATTAATCTAGCATATTTCATTTACTGAGATATGGAATCAATAGCTATTGGAGGAAGAAATAGTTGACCTTATGGAATGGCTATCTAGGAGATTTTAGACAAGATGAAAGTTGATACCTCATTAGATAAGCCATTAATGGCTAAGAAAGTCAACAATCTTGATAAGGGTACAGCTAGAAACCTTGGCTTTGATTATGATGCTATCAGCAATGAAAGGATAACAAAAAATATTCAACAAAAAGATAAAGATAAAAGGAAAGAAACATAAGTAGAAGGTAAGAGAGAAAAGTTTGATGTAGTTCACTCAGATTTTGATATATCTAATTTACCAATGGATCTTTCATTTCCTTCTGAACCTCCTCCAAGAGCAGATAAAGCTCCATTTAGACTACCTAGTATGAAATACATGCTTGAAGGTAAGCCTCACTTTTCTGTGCTGAGATGGATAGTCAATAATGGAGTTGGTTGGAAAAGTTTGATTAAATCAACAAAAAAGATTATGTAATGATGAAGAACTAAACTCAAAAACTCGAACAAATGATTACTCACTGCACTGCTTCTTTCAGCAAACTAGACAAACATATGCTTAAACTCTGAAATAGATTAACTTCAATATCCCAAAACAAACTACAATTGTCTCAAAATTAGAAAATTTTATAGTACAAACTCAGAAAGCTATAACGTTGAATTAAGCTCTGGATTTAATCCATCTTTAAAACCTTAGAAATATTTGCATTACAAGACTTGCATACATTTTGCTTTATTCAAATTTGATTGCATTGCAAATGTTGCTTTGCATATCATTTACTTAATGAAATATCTCTTTTGATTGTATATCTCTGTGATGATATTTATATCACTAATGATTGAAAACGGGTTGATAAGTATATTTGATTGAACTTTATTGCTACAAATGACCATATGCTTTGTTTTTTTGCTAGTGCTACTAATGCTCTTTTTTTCTATGAGTTTTTCTTTCCATTATTCTTATACTCTATTTTTTATTCCATTTTTATATAACACAAAGGGGGAGAATGTTGTGAGTGAATTTGCCAAGCTTAGCTTCTTTAAATCTCATGGCTGGATTTTTCAAAACGATTTCAAAATCTTCTCAAACTCAAAACTTAAATCTTTTTAAAAAGAGCACAGATTTAGGGGGAGCTTTACTTGAGAAAAGTGTTTACAATTCCCTTTCCTTAATTATAAAATCTTTTAAAGTCATGAGCATAATTTAAAAGGGAATTCTTCAACGAGCAAATTTAGCTATTAATTTTATCATATCAAATAAGGGGAGATTGTTAGCCATATCCTTATTTTAAATGATAAAATTAATTAAACTAAATGCTTTGAAAAGGAATGAAAGTTTTTTTGAATATGAAGAAAATCCACAATGATGTTTTGAAGCTAAGGTTACAAAGAAAGATATATTGAAGTCCTAAGATTGATTGAATATGCTTTAAAAATGAATGATAATCCTTGTGAACTTAAAAAACTGTTTCTGAGTTTTCCAAAGATTTCTTGTTTTCAAACTCAAACTGTCAGCCCAAGAATCGAATTCTCAAAAGAAAAAATTTGATTCTTAAATGAAAGGAAAGAAAAAATTTTCTTCATAACAGGAAGAATCAATTCTGAAAGTGAGAAAAGTCAATTCTTCGCAAATAGAAATAATGAAGAATTGATTATGAGAAAAGAAAAAGTTAGTTCTTGAAGCTACCAAAATTAAGAAGAATTGACACTTCAAGAGCAAGAATCGAATCTATAAGAACAGAATGCAAAAGGCAAAAGTGTAAGGAAGAAAGAATCAATTCTTTAAATAGCAGAAGTTGGTTTTGAGTGAAGAAGGAACCAAAAAACATAAGTCTAAAGAAAATGAATAAATTATACATGGAGAAAATATTGGTTCTTGAAGCACCAAGAGTAGGGATCTAAAAACTTGGTGACCAAGAAAGAGATGGTGTGAATGGATAAGGTTGGAGTGTCAAAAATCAAGTTGAAATTCAAATTTTGGCGTCAACCAATGGTGAAGAACTGACACCTTAAGGTAGAAGGATCGATGTTCCAAAAATGTAAAGGTGTCACCTTTGAACCATGTTATGAAAGAATTGACATCTCAGGAAAGAAGAATCGATTCTACAAAGACATAAAGTTTCAAACTTTATGAAGAACCAACAACTCATGATCAAAGAATTGATTCTCCATATGCGACATAAATGTGCAAATTGGTTGGAACGTACAAAAATTGATTCAAATTTCACTTTAATGAGCAAGAAATGACAAAGCCTAGAAATATCCACTTTGAAGACGTTAAAGGTGCGATTTTGAGCAATCTTGATTATTTTGAAAGAATTTGAAGAGCAAAAAAAAGGGGGGGGGGGGGCGAGAAAACAAGCTAGATGGCCTAGAGCCAAAAGTTCATTTCCTTAAGCAAGAGTTGTTGTCAATTTTGGACATGCAACTATATGTATCGAACAAGTAATATAGTGATGAAGTAGAGTATTGTTCCTAACGAAGATTTGTTTCTAAAGTTTCATTAAGTACTAAAATTATAAAAAATAATTAATCTTATTTAAATAATCCAAAAATTGAAAAAAGACTAATTAAAAACAATTAAAAATCAACACTAAATAAACTAACAAAGAAAATAAGTTAAGAAAAGTAGTATATTAAAGACCTGAGATTATGGATTTATTCAACATTTTATCTGATATTAGCATTTCTTATTATTTATCTTTCTTGGGTGTTTTTACTAATGTAAAATCTAAAGCTATGGACAAGTCTTAATAGAGTTGCTTGTACAAATATCTAAGTTAAATAATTCAACATATGTCCATAGGAATCAATTAAATGAAGTTCATTTAGCAAGTGTCCCAATGTGGCTATGTATGGTGATTGGAGTATATCTACCCGAATAGCGAATCAAATCATCTAGTGATGTGAACATACATTATTCAAACCTTAGTCCAATCTAAAATCTCTCTATCAAGTCTCAATTAGATTCAGAAATCAATTAATTCTTGGCTTGACAATCAAACCCATTAAGAACATATTTGAATAAGCAAAACTACACCCATTCACAATAAATAAAAGAGAAACTAATATTAAAACTACATGTTGAAATCCAACACAATCCTAGAAAAATAGTTTAGCACATAATATCTAATAAAAACAACATCCAAAGAATTTTAGCCATGAGTCCAAGTCAAAGGAAATAAAATAAACAAAGTGTTGAAGCTTTTTTATCTCAATTTTCTCTCAAATTCTATCGTTTACTTGCTTTGTTCTTGGCTCCAAATATCTTGAATAGTTGTTTGTTGCCTCCCCCTTAAAACCTCTGAAAAGGGTCCCATAAATAGGCTCCAAGTAACATAATTTTCAAAATCTTCTTAAATATCTATTGTTGGAAAATTATCTAGTGCAATGGCCTTGATTTCTTGGTGATGTAATGCTGGATTTTTTTCCTTGGGAGTGCGGCAGTGCTAAGCTTTTTTTTCCTTTCACTAGCGCTATAGCCTTGTTCTCCCAGCACTTTGATGGTCTATCAAACTTGAACATAATTTTCACCTTGACCTATTCCGAACTAGAAAAAGTGATAAACACAAAAGTTGTAGCCCTCCAATGGCTTAAGAATCACATCAATTGGACTTTGGGATTCAAAGATATGCTCCAAATACCGTATCATGTTCAGTCCATGCATACTGCTACAGTGCTCTGACTTAGACAAATATTTTGACCACTATCCTATCCGAACTAGGCAAAGCGGTACACATAAATGTTGTATCCCTTCCTCTTAGAATTCTAGTGGTTTAAGAACAAACTCATTTGGAGTTTTATATAGAGAGATATGGTCAAAATACTGAAATATATATGATTGAAGCCATCACCATATTTGAACGGATTTTCATCAAATGAGTCTTTTTCATCAAATTTCCTACAAAAGCAATAACAGAAATTAGTAATGCTATTATTAAAGTAATTTAAAACAAAACAACATAAAATTAAACTAAAATAATTTAAATTAGCCACTCAATAATTAAGCAAACTCAAACTAGAAAAACACCTAAAATACTACAATCCGAACCTAAAATCTCAAAGGTTATCACACCCCAAAACTTAAGGTTTTGCTCATCCTTGAGCAAAATATAAAACAAAATGCAATAACTTAAATGAATAAAACTTTTAACTAGAGTTCAATCGCACCATTTTATTAATTACCTATGATATCCTCAAAAGTTCCTCCATATTCATAACTCTAATCCACATACAACTATTATTCAAGTTCATGCCTTAATTAAAATGCAAGCTTATCATTAAACGAATTTTCTTGTGTGTGCAATCTTCTCACCTAGTCATTGTAAAATCCGAATAAGTTTATATTCATGCAAAATTCAAATAAATAATTAAATTTCATAAGTTTGGTTTTCATCTCTCTTTACAATAATGTAGACTAACACTAAAACAAGGATCAATAGGATTTAATTAGCTTGTAATGTATGACTAGGGTTAAGGTTTGATATGGGATAATGTATAGCTCAAATCACCTTAAGCACATAGTCTATCTAGGACCTATTCAAAACTTTATTTTCCTTCACCTAGTATACCCTTTTTTCATCAAAAATTTTCTTGTGTTCAACACTTCATTCTTTTTCTTTTTCTCTATTTCACACCCCTAAAATTATTTCTTTTATTAGGTAGTGAGACAAATACAATCATATTTTTAACTTTTCTTCATTTTCATTTTGATGACCTCTTTCACTATGTACCTCATAACATTCCTAAATTGACTTATGCATTTAAGAATAAGGGATGCAAGAATTGTTGAAAATATTAATATCAAGGTTTAAGATAAAAATTAAGTGTTCAAACAAAGAAAATGTGTCATTAGGCTCAAAGGGTAAACTAAGGATAATTTATGTAAAGCAAGGCTACAAAAGGCTTAATCGGTCCAAAAATAGTCTAAATCATCTCCTCAACTAAGTGTAGCCTAGAATTTCATCTCTAGAGAGAATCAAACAAATTCTATAACTCAATACATAATTTAAAAATTCACACTCACATAAACGTTCTATAAATACGTACAATGAATCTAAGAAAAAGACATGGTGCTCAAAATGTAGAAATCTCATCCAAACAATGAAACTTATCATAAAAATTTACATAACACTGAAACAATATTCACATGTTTTGAAGAGTGAAGATAAGAATATAACTTATGTCTCATCATTGGATAGGTAAATTAGAAGAAATTGGCATAATTAAATTTAGTTCCAATGCAAATAAAGATGCCTGAAAAAACTTTTAATGAAAATAAACTAACCTAAACTACCACAAAAACTAGAAACAATAAAACCTTCCCATAAACTGAAATTGCACATAGTCTTCAATGTGAAAAGCTAAAAAGAATAAGGAAAAGAAACTTCTGTATTAATGGTAATAATGCATTGAAAGCTCTAATTTTCATCCTTTTTATCTTCATGCTTTCCAAACCTGCAAGTTCAATGAGCAAGCTAAGGAGAGGTTAGAACTACTTTTTTAAATAGAAAAACTAAAATTGATTAAAATAACAACTAAACCTAAAAAGATATAGCTTGGGTTGCCTCCCAAGAGGCGCTTCTTTATAGTCACTAGCTTGACTATGATACCCTTTTTTTTTGCCAATTAAGGTACATGAGGATCTTTGGCGATCCAATTCACTTCCCAAGTAATGTTGGGATGCTACTTGTTCACTCTGAATGTTCAAGTAACTTCACTACAAATATCAACTGCACCATACTGATAGACCTTAACCACCCTGTATGGACATGACCACTTCGATTTTTGTTTCCATGGAAGGAGCTTGATTGATTTTGTCAGTAACACTTGTTGTCCCACCTTAAAATCAAGATTAACTGAAGGTGGTGGATCATGCTCATCATAACACTGTTTAGTTTTGAGTTGTGGTAGGGGTGGCTCTAATTCAAGAATTGATGCTTGCTTGCTTGCCTGTAAAGTTTGGAGTAAGATTACTTTTACCTTTATTAGCTAAGTCCAGTCTATAACAATGAGTTGTGGTTGAAGGACTTTTAGTTGCATTAAAAATGGTAAATTCAACTACCTCTTCTCTAACTCTGAAAGTTATTTCGCCTTCCTTTACATCTATTAGAGCCCTTGTAGTGGCTAAGAATGGATGTCCTAGTATAATTTGAATCACTTGATCTTCTTTCATCTCAAGTATAGCGAAATCTACTAGAATGTACAATTTCCCAACCTTAAACAAGACATCCTCTCACAGGGTTGCTTTATTGTTCTACCAACTAGTAGCAAGGTGATTGTAATAGGTTGAATCTCATACAGTCCAATAATCTTAGTAACAGACAAAGGCATAATTGAGACACCAACACCTAAATCACACAAAGCTTTTTAAAAATTAAAATTACCAATTGAGCAAAGGATAGAAAAACTACCTGGGTCTTTAAGCTTTGGTGGAAGCTTGTTTTGGATTATTGCACTACACTCCTCAATGAGTGTAATTGGCTCAAAGTCCTCTAATTTCCTCTTCTTTGTCAATATGTCCTTCAAGAACTTAACATATGATGTCATTTACTCTAAAGCTTTTGCAAAAGGAATGTTGATGTGAAGCTTTTTGATTACCTCAAGAAATTTTTTGAACTGCTTATCAAGCTTTTAGTTTTAAAGGCACTGAGGAAAGGGTGGTGGTGGTAAAGTTGTCTTTGTTTCCTTCTCTTAAGTTTACATGTCAACTACCTCAATCACTGTTTCATTCTCAATAGGCTTATCTTGAAGGTTAGCTTTCCTAACACAATTACCAACCTCTTTTTCACTCCTTAGGGTGATTGCCATAACTTGTTCCTTACCTACTCTCTTTGGATTCACCTCAATATCGTTAGGTAGTGTTCTTTAAAGTCAGTTGTTTAATAAATTGACGAGTTGACCAACTTGAGTCTCAAAGTTTTGAATTGATGCTGCTTAACTTTAAATGAGAGCTGCTTAACTTTGTATAATGCTATCATTCTATATGAAGTACTGCCTTAGCAAATCTTCCACAAGTAACTTATTTTTTGGGATAGGCGTGTTGGCTTGCTATTGAAATCCTGCAAGTGCATTTGGCCTTGATGTTGAGGAAGACCCTTCATTATTAGCCCAAGAGAAATTTAGATGGTTCCTCTTACTAGAATGGCATGAAACTCAAAGATAATAATTATCATACGTAGTGAAAAATAAAATTTAAACATACCATGCCATGCCACCACCTATGGATCACCTTGGTGGTTTTAATACAAACAAAATTTAAGAGGAGTAAACAAAATATTACCTAGCCAAGTGATGTCGTCATCACAATGGCAAATCTTTTTTATTGACACAAGATACGGCACTACTCCAATTTCGACTCAAGCCTGTTTACACCATGAAAGGAAAAAAAACCCAAGCCATCCAAGTGTTTGGCCTCCAATGGCAGCCACACAATTGGACTTGAATCTTCAGCAAGGTAGGAGCTTTTAACTACTCTCTATGTTAATAGAGTAGACAACAATTATCCATTTCTTCCCACAAACTATAAGCTGGATCGCTACAAAGAAAATCATCACAGGATTTTCCTCTCAACCACAAGAAGTGGCTAGAGAACTTTTTGTTTTATTTTTGACAATAGGGCTTCCATAGTCATATGTGAGTTGTTAAAGGTGATATTTATACCTGGGTTAAACAACTCCCATAATTGGAATTAAGGGCCCAATATTATAACCCGTTATAATATTATCTAATAATATTGACCCAACATTTAATTAAACCCTTTTAATTTAGTCCTTGGAAATTAAAATCAAATTAATTTTCACTTGTCATGTTTGCAATTAAGGTTCCAATATTAAAACTATTTATAATATTAACCTTAATTTTAATTAAACTATTTTAATTAAGTCCTTTGAAGTTAAAACCTAGAGTATGATTTAAGTCTAACTGAAATCATCACACTCCCAATTTAATTCATAGTACAACTTTTGGGTGTGACCCATTAGGCTTCTAACAATTTGGCCATGGAATTAAATTGTAATATTAATCAATTAATTCAATTTCATAGACCAAGATTGGCATCTAGCAATGCATCATGGCCACCCAATTCTTAGAAGAGTCAAAGGATTCTTCGAGAATCTTTCAGTGTACAGTTATTAGTGCAATTCATTCCCTCATCATATATCTAAAAGATGATGAGAGCATGGTGCAGTGTCTACTCTTATTGACCTTCATAATTGTTCTTCTAATTAAATCATTAGCTTTATGAAGACTTAGGAAACTCTTTTCATAATCTCCAAGTCACCTTGGCCAAAGACTTTAATAAGCTAATATCAACCAAGCATTGTTAGGATATATCCCCTAGATCACTTGGGGTGATGATTCCTTTCTTGACCACTCATTTGCCTTCACATGTTTCATGCTATACCCAAAATCATCCTGTTTTGGCATCCTTGGTTAAGCACTCGTAAGGATGAAATCAAAGCATAACACTCCACATATAAGACAACTTGATGTCTCAAGTCTAAGTAGTATTTACACAACTGACACATGAGAAGTATTGCCTAGACACTTGAGTGAAATACAAAATGCACTTCTCATGGCGGGTCATATTCAATGAACTTGCTCTCCTAGGCAAGCACCTATATTCTCATTCCAAGTATCTTTATACTTTAATCTATGAGATCAATTGCTTATTTCCAAAGTAAGGAACATAGAATATAGAAGTCTCAAAGCATCATTGATGTCCAGTCTCAATGATACATTGACTTAGAACATTTCGAGATTATTCATTGATGCATAAAGATATCATAAATGCAACCCATTACAGTACGCTTGGAAGGCATATTAATCTTTTAGACTTCTTCAAATTAGACTTTTAACCCATTATAATTAACATCTTATTGATTAAGGAAAACCTATAATCTTTTAACATGAATGATATTATTGCTTGATTGAAATCAAGCCTTAACAAATCTCAATTGGTTGCAGGGCTTGTCCCAACATCTCCCACTAGAGCAAAGCCAATTGGTACCTTATCATATGTGAATTCAATCCATCTAGCAATCGTGTCTGCATGTAGACTCGTTTGTGCTCTTCAATGTGGTTAATTACTTTTATCTGCCTTTGTGATGTTCATACATCACATCATGTCATATTACTCGATCTAGATCTAATGAGACCTAAGTTCTGCTAGTATGGCTCCACTGTTACATTAACAATGTTCAGAACCTTTTATTCATTTCATGGACTAATGATGTAAGTATCTTTCTATTAGAGCCCTTTTAATAGGATGTACATGACTTTAATTATATATATGTATATAGTCCTCTTTCTTTCTTTGGAACCATTCGAACTAGACTATGTTGTATGCATCATATGCATTTGTCACTTTTCATTGTGTATCTTTCCCTTAAGATATTGGATGGCTCTTGTTTGGGCTAGTCCCACCCTTTTTAAATTTTTGCACTTTTTTTGTACACACATTGCATCCCAAGTAATTATATCATCAAAGAATTGTATTCACTTCTTCTAACCTCTTCAAGTATAAGATAAGTCCACTTGTACATTCTATTAAATCCAACCTTTTGGATCCCATTTCATAGAACAAAGTGTATAACTTCAACAAAAAACATATTTAGTAGGTTCATCTCACATGAATAATACAACTCCAATGCATACTATTAAATCCATGCAGTTCTCATACATACGATTATGCATCTCTATGCAAAATCTTAAGAGTTAGATTCCATGTAACAATGTAATACTAAAGAAACTCCTTTCTTAGTGTCATCATGCTCCCACTAAATCTAATATCCTTTGTGAGAGTAATACTCAAACTCTTTTTGAATTTTTTGTGATGTTACATACATACATCTCAATGTATGCTTTGAATCGTATTGGTTTGGTATAATATAATTGGTTACATATTTATTGGAGAGATATGGACCAAGTCATATTACTATATGAATTTGCGTTCTTCTTTGAACAAACATCTCTATGTTCTATTTATAAGAAAGTTTGATTCCACATAAATTTACATTCATGTTTTGAATCATTAATTAATAACTAAGAGTAATCTTCATTAAGATCATATCTTAATGAGAGTACTTCATATTATATAGCTCATATGATCTTATATTTGAATTCTCTTAACATTTCAAAAATTCAAATTATATTTCTTTAAGTATGCAAGACAAAATCTCAATTTGGTCTTGTGTAAACTTCATGAATTAGGAACATTTGCCATAACATTTTATGTTCTATGGTTCATATTCATCCATAAGAACTTTTGAACGTACCAAGTCATTCACTTTTGCATGGAATGTGATTTGGTCATGTAGATAATAATTACTAGCTCCTTTATGATTCTTAATCAAAAGGATCTAAGTATCTTTACACTTTAATTCTTACTTCAGTGACCAAGACTCAAATGACAGAATCAAGATAATATGCAATCAGTTTTCTTGACATTTATTTTGAGAATTGACTTATTACTATTGTTTTGTGCTTTATGTCATTAGTTAAATGCATTCAACATCTAGTATCGAATACTTATGATGTTAATACAATAGTAGTAACTTCTAGCTCAATCATAAACTTTGAAACTTTTATAAGCTTCTTTTTCTTTAACTTTGTCAAAGAAACATTTTTAGTCCCTTCTTTGTCCATCTTTACCATAAAGATGCCTTAGAACATTTCCAAGTCAGCGCGTTTATCATGGTTGTCTTCCTAATTCATAATTAAGGCAATGTAAATTCCATCTTGTGGAAGCTCAATCATAATTATGAATTGTATTTCGTAGAGATTATGGACTGAAGTTGATACTTAGTTCATGATAAACACATTACTCTAGCTTTACCATAAAGCCTAGCAACCTTAAATCTTTCTTCTAATAGAACTATCTTTTATCTTTTCCCATAGAAACAATTTCTATGTTATCTCAACCTTTATGTATGATCTTGATTACAGAACAATTCTTTTGATTGCAAAGTCATACATGTTGCTTTTGAAGCTTTGTAGTCATAGTAGCCAAAATCACATATGTGGCTTTATGATTCTAACGAGCATCCCATGCTTTTTCACCATTTGCCTCAACATGGGCTTATGGTGAAGCTTTTTATAGGTGAACCACTTTTTGCTTGAGAACATTTCTCAAGTTTTGGTACCTTTCAAAAGGGTCTGGTCTAGTGAGTTTGATTTGCATTTAAGATGCACCATAGTGACAAATTTTTAGCCATTTGCAATGTATATAAACATGTTTGAATAGATAAACCAATTGATAAATAACATGCATAAACTATATAAAGCAGGGTTTTAAAATTTTAAATAGTTCTCCTACTATTTTCTAAAAGATGATAACTTTCCATGTCACCATGAGAGATCTCTACTAGGATTCCCTTAATGGGCTAGGATCCCATCCATCTAGT
>NW_018397263.1:7472121-7472252 GCF_002168275.2 Theobroma umbraticum
AGTGTGCTTAACAAACCATGGTAGGTAATTGAGCTTACCAATTGTATCTTTATACAACTCTGAGATTAGCTAGGTGACAACACATTGACTAAATATATCATATATGTTTCACCTAGCCTTTGCCTCTAGTT
>NW_018397263.1:7472262-7472461 GCF_002168275.2 Theobroma umbraticum
TCAAGTTTCCAAGCATCCGGATTTTATGAAACTAGTTATGTAAGACCCACTAATAGCTCAAGTGTACTCTTGTAAAAGTGTGACCTTGAATATGCTGAACAATTCTCTGATTAAAAGAGCAGCCAAGTTATCTTGCTATAGGGTGGAAGGCAACTTGCACATGCATGACATGTGACTCAATATATAATGAGGGATTTTG
>NW_018397263.1:7472471-7472684 GCF_002168275.2 Theobroma umbraticum
TATTAAGGTCTCATCTTTGCATGCATAGCATCTATTAAATCTCATAAAATAAATCTATCACATGCATGTTACTTTGCATTACATAGCATTTAGTAAATTGCATCTATCACATGCAAACTACTTTGGATGATTATGGATATTAACTACATTAATTTCCTTGAGCCATCAAAGGAAACTAGCTTGGTTAAACCTAAGGGATTACATATAAGAATC
>NW_018397263.1:7472694-7472897 GCF_002168275.2 Theobroma umbraticum
GCTTGTAATCTCCTTGTCCTCCTTGGTGCCTTGAATCTCCATCGTCAATTTTTCCAAAATTCAATTCCTAATCTTTCCTAATTCTAATTACATTTGGATTTAGAAACTCGAAGGGAGTGAGATGAGAAATACACATTCAACCATAGCAAAATCATATTGGGTGTAAGTCTATAATCATCCACATATATTCATCAATATGAATA
>NW_018397263.1:7472907-7497629 GCF_002168275.2 Theobroma umbraticum
ACATGTCTCATTCAAATTGTTAATCATATGAGGCATTTGGTAAGTATTACTAATCAAAATTAATAATTTATCCATTCCTAATCTAATTAGGATTACAATTAAATTTCATTATGAATTAAAACATTTTAAATTTGTTGTCCTAAACACTTTAAGTTACTCCTTTACTAATCCAATTTAATTAAAGATTGCATGCCTTTTATTACCTAATCTTTGTTAGGTAATTTAGATCAAATCTAAGACTAGAAAATCTTTAATTTAATCTAGTATCTTATTCAAACTTCCTTCCTTAATTAAGAAAATTTATTCACGATGAAAGACTTTCCTCCTTTTATCTTTGACTTTCATAATTCTAGGAATCAAATTTCTCAATTTTTGGTGTCAGGAAAATAATTTCAGACATCCTTAATTTAAGGAATCAAATTCCTTAATACAAAATATCTGAATTTATTATCTTTAAGGAACTATTTCCATAATTATCCAATCAGCTTTCGAATATTATTGACTCCCATAACTTTAGGAATCAAATTCCATGATTTATGGATGTCATAAATTAAATCCCGACATCCTTTATTTAAGAAATCAAATTCCTTAATTCTAATTATGTCAAAATTATCTTTAACGAAACCTTTCCAAAACTATTCAAATAGCCAATTTATAATTTAAATTGCACCAATTAAGGATGCAATTTAGTCAAGTAGTCAATGCCAAAACAATGGCATTAGTTAGCTGCAGGCAGCATTGGTGCAATCACAATTTTTGTTTTTATGGGGCCTTAAATTTAGGTATTTTTTCTAAATTTTTTTCTGGTTAATCAACATGTGGAACTATTCCATACCAAAATTTCATGATTTTTGTATGCAAATTGATTGGTCAAATAAACCCAAAACCATGGCTCGTTGCCGCTGTTGGCAACAATGGTGCACTTATAGTTCTATGTTTTAAAACGGCTCCAAATTATGGAATTTAATCCTTAATTTTTTTAATGGTCAGCTAACATATGGAGCCTCTCTATATTAGTTTTTCATAATTTTTGGATATAGTTAAGATGTCATAAAAATTCAAAATCCATGACATATGTCTTTTGGACACAGTCACCTTTTCAGCTACTTAGGTGGCATTAACAATGCCACAATCTTAGGAATCAAATTCCTTAATTTTTGAACTTTTAATTTTTGCAATATTCAAACTCTTTCAAAACTTAAAATTTCAGCAAATAAGTGCAACTAACTGAACAAATTTAGGCTCTTTTTAAGATTCTAAAATTTGTCAAAATTATGGCCTGAAACAGCTGCTGGCAGCAGTGGTTTCAGCCATGATTTTGTGGCTATTGCACCACCATTCACCTTTGATCGACAATCCCTCTTGGAATTATTCCAAAGTACATTGTTTCTATGATTTTCCAGAATTTTCCAAGGCCATTAGTTGCCTTTTTACTGTTTAGAGTTTAAGGTTTAGGGTTTAGGGTTTGGGGTACAAAACTTTTTTTTTTTTGCTGCTTTTGACAGTTAGGTTTTCATAGTCATGTGTGAGTAGTTAAAAGTGATATTTATACCTAGGTTAAATAACTCCCAAAATTGCAACTAAGGGCCCAATATTATAACCCATTATAATATTGGCTGAACGCTTAATTAAACCCTTTTAATTTAGTCTTTGGAAATTAAAATTAAATTAATTTCCTTTTGTCATGTTTGCAATTAAGGTTCTAATATTATAACTATTTATAATATTAATCTTAATCTTAATTAAACTATTTTAATTAAGTCCTTAGAAGTTAAAATCTAGTGTATGATTTAAGTTTTAACTTAAATCATCACACTCCCAATTTAATTCATAGTACAACTTTTGTGTGTGACCCATTAGGTTTTTAACAATTTGGAAATGGAATTAAATTGTAATAATAATCAATTAATTCAATTGCATAGACCAAGATTGGGATCTAGCAATGCATCATGGCCACCCAATTGTTAGGACAGTCAAAGGATTCTTTAACAACCGTTCAGTGTATAGTATATTAGTGTAATTCATTCCCTCATCATTTTTCCAACAGATGATAAGACCATGGTGTAGTGCCTACTCTTATTGACCTCCATATTCATTCTTGTAGTTAGATCATTAGCTTTATGGAGATTTATGAAACTCTTTTCATAATCTCCAAGTCACCTTAGCCAAGGACTTTAATAAGCTAATATCAACCAAGAATTGTTAGGATATACCCTTAAATCACTTGGGATGATGATTCCTTTCTTGATCAGTCATTCGCCTTCACATGCTCCATGCTATACCCAAAAGTATTTTCTTTTGGTACCTTTGGTTAAGCACCTGGGAGGGATGAAATCAAAGCATAGCACTCCACATATAAGACAAACTGGTGTCTCAAGTCTAAGGAGTATTTACATAACTGACACATGAGAACTATTGCATAGACACTTGAGTGAAATACCATATGCACTTCTCATGGCGGGTCATGTTTAGTGAACTTGCTCTCCTAGGTAAGCACCTATATTCTCATTCTAGGTATCTTTACAATTCAATCTATGAGATCAATTGCTTGTTAATCTCATGGACAAATCCCTTACAAGACATATCAATCTCATGGACTTCATCTAAATAGACTTACAACCCATTATAATTAACATCTTATTGATGAAGGAAAACCTCTAATCATTCAACATGAATGATATTGTTACATGATTGGATAGACTTTGCATAGAGTTCATTGCAAAAGATTCAAGAGTCTTAGTTATAGCTGCTATCTATAAAGATACAGCACCAAAATCATCTACATTAAGAATTCCAGCTACTTTACTATGAATTGCTCACTCTGTTGGCCACTGGAATTGTTTGCAGCCATATTTTCCAACAAATCATATGCCTCATCAATTGATTTAGCCATTAAAGCTCCTCTCACAATAGCATCAATGGTAGTTCGAACCTACCCACTCAAACCATTGCAAAAAATTTACACCTAAAGCCACTGTGGAATACCACGATAAAGACATTGCTGAAGTAGTATTTTGTATCATTCCCAAGTTTTGTACAATGATTCAAAATCTAGTTGCATGAATGATGTAATATAATTCCTCATTTTTGCTATCTTAGCTAGAGGAAAGAACTTGGCAAGGAACTTTTGAGAAAGATCGTCCCATGTTGTTATTAAGCTAGTAAGGAGCGCATTCAGTTATGGGTTAGCTTTATCCCTCAATGGGAAAGGAAAAAGCCTTAAATGAATTGCATCATCTGTGACACCATTATGTTTGAAAATGTCACAAATCTCCTAAAAGTTCTTTATATGGCCATTAGGGTCATCATTTGGAAGGCCCCCAAACTGAACTGAGTTTTGAATCATGATGATGACAGCTAGCTTGATCTCAAACTTGTTTGCTTGAATAGTTGGCCTTGGAATGCTAGGTGGAATTCCCTGTACCAAAAAAACAACATAATTCCTCAACCAATGATTGTCAACTATTACACAGTCTTGGATTTACTATTCACCTTGTAGATCAACCATTGTATTTACTAAAGCAACACCTTATTGATCCCCTCATCAAAGTTTGTAAAATGTTCTCTCAATTTCTAAATTACACAGGATAGTCTCCAAGTTGTTTGCTCTTCTCATGCAACAATTGAACAAAACTTCAAAATAAAGAAGTAAAACTTAATTAAGACTAACTTGTAAAATTTTAATATTAGCAAATAATAAAAAAACCACCATTCTCAGCAATGGCACCAAAAACTTGTCAATTTTGCACATGCAAGTGATAACTCTATTATATAGAGTTATTTTGACTCATTTTGGGAGCTTAAGTAGCTAGATCTTTGAGATTTTAGGTTCGAGTTTTAGCATTATAGGTGTTTTTTTTAGTTTAAGTTTGATTACTTGTTAAGTGATTAATTTAAGTTATTTTAGTTAAATTTTAAGTTATTTTATTTTAAATTACTTTAAGAGTAGTTACTGCTAATTTCTCTTATGAGTTTTGTAGGAAATTGATGAAAAAGACTCATTTGATGAAAATCAGTGCAAGTATGGTGATAGCTTCATTCGTATATGTTTCAGTATTTTGACCATATCTCTTTCAAAAAAACTCCAAACGAGGTGATCCTTAGACCAATAGAATTATAAGAAGAAGCGATACAATGTTTATGTTCACCAAGTTGCCCAGTTCTGACTGGATCATGGTCAAAATATTGTCAAAGTCGGACCACTGCAGCAGTATGTAAAGACTGAACATGAGCGGTATTTGGAGCAAATCTTCCATACAGAAGTCCAATTGATGTGTATTTTGATCCATTGGAAAGTTAAGAGACAGGGATAAAACTTTTATGTTTACTACTTGCCCAGTTCTTAACATTACAGGTGAAACTCACGTTTGAAGTTGATAGACTGCACAGTGCTGGGCGAACAAGGCTGCAGCGTTGATGAAAGAGAGCACACATACAAAATTCCAGAGAGCTCAGCGCTGCAGCGCTGGAGAAGTAGCGCTGCAGCGCGCGCGACTTTCCAAAAAAAATAAAGGACATTAACGGAATTTCGAAAATTAGGTTATTTGGAGCCTATTTAAGGAGCCTTTTTCAGAGATTTTGGAGAGAGGCAGCAAGCAACTATTCTGGAGATCGGGAGCCAAGAACAAAGCAAGAAACAAGAGAATTGGAGAGAGAATCAAGATCATAAATCTCTAACTATTAGTTTTCTCTCTTACCTTTGTGTTTTTCTTTATTTTCTTTGACTTGGATTCATGGCTAAATTTCTTTGGATATGTCTTTATTAGATATTATGAGCTAATTTATTTTTCTAGGATTGCATTGAACTCACATGTAATCTAGATTTTTAATCACTTTCTTGCTTATTTTCAATGGGAATTGAATTGTTTATTCCAATTTGTTCTTAATGCTTTTAATTGCTTGGCCACCAATTAATTGATCTAGAAACCTAAACAAACTTGGGAAAGGGAGTTTAGTGTAGACTAAAATTGGGATAGCATATGATCATATTAATTGATTTGCGTATAGGAAGGGTATACCTATAGGCCATATGTAGCCAGATTAGAGCCTGAACTTAATGAGTTTGTTTTTAATTTCAATTCACATAGGGATATAGTGTTTTGGTTAAATAGATATTTTTATAAGATGAGTCGGGAGACCTTATAAATAATTAGGACTCTAGGTTAGCAATTCAAACCATTGAGATAAGTTAAGGAAGAGAGGTAAGATTTAGATGAAGTGTGAGGATATTGTAATCCTAGGCTTGTTTGATTTATATTTATTTGAGATTATTATTTTGATTTTTCTTAATTTAATTCTGCTATAACTAGTTTGATTTGATATTATTTGATATTGTTTGGATAAGATTAATTTGCGATAATTTTAGTACTTAGTAAACTTTAGATCAATTCCCTGTGGGATCGATACTCTACTTGCTAATTAACTATCTATTCGATACGTATACTTGCGTAGTAGAATTTTAACTAACAAGTTTTGGCGCCGTTGCCGGGGAATATTTCTAGAATTTTTACTGATACTAATAACACAGCAATTAGTCTTAATTCAAATTTTTTTTATTTTATTTTTAGGTACTTTTCGTTGAGGTGATGAATTATTGTAACTATCGATGGGCATCTGAACAATTTGTGCCTAGGAGGTTGCTAGTGATTATGAATTGGCTATCAGTGCTTTGGCCACCGAAGTTGATGCTTTGTCAAAAAATTGATACTTGGGGTATTAATGTTTTTCAAAGTCCTTTTGTGGCATGCGAGCTTTGTGGAGATAGGCATTCGAGTGATTGTTGTCCAACCTATTCTTAATCAATGCAATTTGATGGAAGCTTCAATGGGCAGCAAAACAATTCATACTCCAATAGCTACAACTCATGGTGGAATCACCCAAATTTTTCATGAGTAATGATCAGGATCCTACATATTCATCACAACCTATTTTTCAGCATGATTTCCAGTCACAGTTAGAGCCCCTATACTTGAGAAGAAGCTAACTTTGGGATATGTGATACAGTTCATGACAAAGAATGATGCCATCATTCAAAGTCGAGCAGAATCTATCCAAAATCTTGAGACTCAATTAGGCCAACTTGTTAATTACATCAACAATAGGCCTCAAGCAATTTTACCAAAGGACATTGAGCCTAATCCTAGAAAAGAAGAAAATGGTAAGCATCTTGATGAGATAAATGGCAAGAATGTGGTAGATGATGAAGATAAAGTAGATCAAGGTAACACTTCCACCAATCAAGTTCGAGATGAAAAAATGAAGCAAGAGGAGGAAGTATTTACACCCACCACAAGTCAAGCCATATGTGCTTCCTTCCTTTCCTAGATACAGCTGCTAAGTTACCTAAAGTGGCTAGTGATATGGAAAATCAAAGAAACTCCTTGAGCTTGTTTGGTTCAAGTGGCAACAACAAAGGACCAGAATGAAGAACTCACAAATGTTACACATGTTTGAAGGCTACACCAAAAGTGCATTATCCAAGAAGAACTCAATTTGAGAAGTTAGTTAAAAGTCAGCCTATTCCAGCATCTTGGGTTGAGCAAGCACCAAATCTTGAGTTAAAGCACTACAACCTTATCTTAAGAGGAGACTACCTTCACACCTCAAGCTTTTTCCATGCAAACTCCAACCTCCTTATAGGTGGAATGAGACCTCAACCAAAGTCAAGCTAGTGACTATAAACAAGCGCTTCTTGGGAGGCAACCCAAGCTATATTCTTTTTGATTTAGTTGTTATTCTAGTTCCTTTTTGTTTTTCAATTTAAATAAGTAGTGTCTAATCTCTCCCTAGCTTGTTTTGCTGTGTATGCAGATTTGGAAAGCATGAAGATGAGGAAAAAGAAGATTAGAGCTTCAAGGAACTACCACCATTGATAGGGAAGTTTCTTTTTCTTATTCTTTTTAACTTTTCACATTGAGGACAATGTGCAATTTAAGTTCGGGGAAGGTTTTATTGTTATTAGTTTTGTGATAGTTTAGGTTAATTTATTTTCGTTATTTTTTCAACTAGATTTACTTGTGCCAGCTTCATTTAATTTACCTATCCAATATGAGAGAAATCAGTTATATTCCTATCTTGATTCTTCAAAACATGTGAATATTGTTTGAGTGTTATGTAAATTCTCATGCTAAGCTTTGCCATTAGGTTGAAATTTCTACATTTTGAGCACTATGTCTTTTTCTTAGATTTATTGTATATATTTAGAAAAGGTTTATGTGAATGCAAATTTTTAAAATATATATTAAGTTCTAGAATTTGTTTGATTCTCTCTCGAGGTGAAATCCTAGGCTATACTTAGTTAAGGAGATGATTTAGGCCATTGTTGGACCGATTGAGCCTTTTGTAGCCTTCCTTTACATAAATTATCCTCAGTTTCCCCCTTTGAGCCTAATGACATCTTTTCTTTTTTGAACACTAATTTTTAGCCAGACCCTATAATAAATATTTGCAACAATTCTTGCATCCCTCATTCCTAAGTGCATAAGTCAATTTAGAATGTGTTATGAGCCACATAGTGAAAGAGGTAGTCAAGACGAAAAAAAAAACGATGAAAAGTTCAAAAATATGATTGTACTCATCTCATTGCCCAATAAAAGAAATAAGTTTGGGGGTGAAATGAGAAAAGAAAAAGGGAAAGAAAGAATGAAGTGTTGAACAAAAGAAAAACTTTGATGGAGAAGGGGTATACTAAGTGAAGGAAAATAAAGCTCTGAATGGCATCCAGATTGACTATGTGCTTAGGGTGATTTGAGCTATACATTATCCCATATCCAGCCGTAACCCTAACCATACATTACAAGCTAATTAAAGTCCTATTGATCTTTAACATAGTGTTAGCCTACATTAGTGGAGAGGGATGAAAAGCAAACTTATGGAGTTAATTATTCATTTGAATTTTGCATGAATATAAATTTATCCAGATTGTACAATATTCTAAGTGAAGAGATTACACACACACACACGGAATTTAACTTAATGATGAGTTTGCATTTGAGAGGACGTGAACTTGAATAATATTTATGTTTTGCCTAGAGTTATGAAATACGGATTAACTATTGAGGATATTTAAGGATATTAATGAAATGTGCAATTGAAGTCTAGTTAAACGTTTCCATGTTTACCTTATTGCATGTTGTTTATGTTTTGCTCGAGGACTAGCAAAATCTTAAGTTTGGGGTGTGATAACTCTATTATATAGAGTATTTTGACTCATTTTGGGAGCTTAAGTAGCTAGATCTTTGAGATTTTAGGTTCGAGTTTTAGCATTATAGGTGTTTTTTTTAGTTTAAGTTGATTACTTGTAAGTGATTAATTTAAGTTATTTTAGTTAAATTTTAAGCTATTTAGTTTAAATTACTTTAAGAGTAATTATTGCTAATTTCTCTTATGACTTTTGTAGAAATTGATGAAAAGACTCATATTGATGAAAATCAGGCAAGTATGGTGATAGCTTCATTCGTATAGTTTTAGTATTTGACCATATCTCTTTCAAAAAAACTCAAACGAGTGATTCTCTAGACCAATAGAATAATATAAGAAGAAACGATACAATGTTATGTCACCAAGTTGCCGCTGTAGTTGAGTTGCATGCTATGTCAAAATATTGTCAAAGTCGGACCACTGCAAGCAGTATGTAAAGAACTCGAACATGATACGTATTTGGAGCAAATCTTTCAATACAGAAGTCCAATGATGATGAATTTTGATCCATTGGAAAGTTAAGAGACAGGGATAAAACTTTATAGTTTACTATTTTGCCCAGCTTCTAACATATCAGGGTGAAACTCACGTTTGAAGTAAGACTGCCAACGTGGGCGAACAAGGCTGCAGCGTTGATGAAAGGAAGCACACAAAATTCCAGAGCTCAGCGCTGCAGCGCTGGAGAAGTAGCGCCGCAGCGCTGCGCGACTTTCCAAAAAAATATAAGAGGATTAACGGAATTTCGAAAATTAGGTTATTTGGAGCCTATTTAAGGAGCCTTTTCAGAGATTTTGGAGAGAGCAGCAAAAGATATTCGAGATGAGCCAAGAACAAAGCAAGAGAACAAAGAGAATTGGAGAGGAATCAAGATCATAAATCTCTAACTATTAGTTTTCTCTCTTACCTTTGTGTTTTTTCTTATTTCTTTTGATTTGATTCATGGAATTCTTGAAATTTCTTTATTAGAATTCATGAAAGCTAAATTAATATTTTTTGAGTATTGACAAATCAGAAAACTAATTAATCTAGAATTTTAATCACTTCTTGCTTATTTTCATGGGAATTGAATTGTTTATTCCAATTTGTTCTTAATGCTTTTAATTGCTTGGCACCAATTAAATTGATCTAGAAACCAAACAAAAACTGGGAAAGGGAGTTTAGAGATGTAGACTAAAATTGGATAGCATATGATCATATTAATTGATTGCGTATAGGATAGGGTATACCTATAGGCCATATGTAGCCAATTAGAGCCTGAACTTAATGAGTTTGTTTTAATTTCAATTCACATAGGAATATAGTGTTTGGTTAAAATAGATATTTTTATAGATGAGTCGGGAGACCCTTATAAATAATTTAGGACTCTCAGTTAGCAATTCAAACCATTGAGATAAGTTAAGAAGAGAGGTAAGATTTAGATGAAGTGTGAGGATATTGTAATCCTAGGCTTGTTTGATTTATTTATTGATATTTATTATTTTGATTTCTTAATTTAATTCTGCTATAACTTAGTTTGATTAGATTATTTTGAATTGTTTGGATAAGATTAATTTGCGATATTTAGTACTTAGTAACTTTTAGATCAATTCCTTGTGAGATCGTACTCTACTTGCTAACTATACTATCTATTCGATACGATATAACTTGCCGTAGTTAGAATAATAAACATAAGTTATACCGTAGCTCGAATAAATAATATAGTGATAAAGTAGCATATCGTTCCCACGGAGATTTGTTTCTTGAGTTTTACTAAGTACTAAAACTACAAAACAAATTAATCTTATTTGAGTAATATAAAAATTGAAGAAAGACTAATTAAAAATAATTAAAATAATACTAAATAAACTAACAAAGTAAATAAGTTGAGAAAAGTAGTATGTTAAAGACCTAGGACTATGGGTTCATTCAACATTTCATTTGATACTAGCTTTTCTTATTATTTATCTTACCGGGTGGTTTTACTAACATAGAATCCAAAGCTATGGACAAGTCTTCATTGAGTTGCTTGTACAAATACCTCACTTAATTAATTCAGTAAATGTATATAGGAATCAATTAAATGAAGTTTATTAAGCAAGTGTCCTTATATGGCTATGTATGGCAATTGGCGTATGTCTACCAGAATCGCGAATCAAATCACCTATGTGACATGAACATATACTATTCAAACCTTAGTTCAATCTAAAATCTTTTTGTCGAGTCTCAATTAGATTCATAAATCAGTTAATTGTTGGCCAGACAATCAAAAGCACTAAGAACATAATTGAAAAAGCAAAACTACACCCATTCATGATAAATAAAAAGAAACTAACATTCAAACTACATATTGAAATCCACCATAATCCTAGAAAAATAGTTTAGCTCATAATATCTAATAAAACAACATCCAAAGAAACTTAGTAGTTAATCCAAGTAAAAGAAAATAAAAGAAACACAAAAATAGAGAAAAAAACTAACTGTTGAAGGTTTATGATCTCAATTCTCTCTCAAATTCTCTTATTTTCTTGCTTTGTTCTTGGCTCCAAATCTTTTGAATAGTTGCTTGTGACCTCCCCCTTACAAAGTTTGCTGGTAATACATTAATTCATATTTCCAAAATCTTTACATTATGGAGTACAAATGATATGATTTTTAAACCATTGGAAAGATAACAGATAGAACTAAACTTTTATGTTCCACTTTGCCGAATTTGGCATTGAAAAAGGTGAAAAATCGCATCACAAGATGGAGTAGTGCAGTAAAGACAGCATGAAAGAGGACCACCATAGTGCCACCCAAGAATAGGGTGCCATGGCACTAAAAAAATCATGGTCGCAGCACTAAACAAATATCCAAAAATCTATTTTTCACAAGATTTTGGAAACTAGGGCTTTTGGAGCTTATTTAAAGCACCTTTTTAAAGGTTTTTATGAGGAAGGCAGCAAGCAACCACTTTAAAGAAAAAGAGCCAAGAACAAAGCAAGAAAACAAGAGAATTTGAGAGACAATTAAGATCATAAAGCTTCAATAATTAGTTTATTTCTCTACTTTTGTGTTTTTTTATTTTGGTTGACTTGGATTAATGTCTAAATTTCTTTGGATGTTATTTTTATTAGTTATTATGAGCAAAATTATCTGTATAGGATTGTGGTGGATTTTAACATGTAATTTGAATATTTGTTTCTTTTTTATTTACTATAACTAGGTATTGGTTTGCTTATTCAAATATGCTCTTACTACTATTCATCGCTTGGCTAACAATTAATTGAGTTATGAATCTAATTGAGACTCCACAGAGAGATTTTACATTGAACTAAGGTTTGAATAATAGATGTTCACATCATTTAGGTGATCTGATTCACAATTCGAGTAGACATATGCCAATTGTCGTACATAGCCAAATTAGAACACTAGCTTAATGAACCTTATTTAATTGGTTACCATAGGCATATAGTAACCCAATTCAGTCACATATTAAACATCTCAACGGATGCTTGTACATAGCTTTGGATTCTAGGTTATTGTTGGTATATGCGCTTCAGCCAATTGGATTGGTCAAGGAATATATATTGTCATTTAATGCATACTTAATCATATAACTATATGTGATAAAGGTTTTCCTTCATGTTAGTGCAATATATTGAATTTATAAATGATGAATCACAAAGCATTCAGGACCAAGTTAATCGCATGAACTAACCTTTGAGATGATTTCATCCCATAACCAATGATAAAAGACTTATGATATGTAAGTATACATAAAAGTTATGGATATAAAGCCCTAAAAGAAAGTAAATAAGTTTACTTGGTAAGATTTCTATACATGATAGAAATAATGGGAGCTGATGACACTTTAAAGGTCAGGGTCATGAAAATATGAAATCCAATAAAGAAGATCTAGGCACAAAGATTGATTTAATGGGATGCATAAGGATGCATACATAATTCATGAGATGAACCCATTAAATACAAACCATTTGTAGGATGTATATTGATGCAATACTCATATAATATGAGTTTACTAAATGATCCAACATGAATAATTGGATAATAATCTATATTCAATGGAATAAATTCAAAGTAGTTAAACATATTGAATAAGATTAGCATAATTTCTGGAAATCATAAGGTTAATGGGAGTAAGATAAGCTACTGATTAAAATTATATAAGATATATTTATCAGTCTGAGAAAATATAATGGGACTAAAGAGTTAAAGCCTAAAAGGGGACTCAACAAAAAAATTTAGTTGACATGTTGAAGGAGTTTAATATAGAGATAATCCTAATGTCAAAAGTGACATGAAGTCATGATTGAGCAATTGTATTTGAATGGTTCCAAAACAAGAGATAACTGCATGATTACATCTATAATCAGATACAAACCTTTTATTTAGGCTACAAACAAAGAGATATTTGGATCATTGGTTTAATAAACTAATAAATGATTCCAAGTTGTTAAAGTAATAACAAGAGCCACAATAATGTAATCAAGGTCTCATTATGATTTAAATTAGTATTTCGATTATGACAATGGAGATTGTCAAACATATAAATTAACATATTCCTAAATATTACAATTTGAATTGTCCTAGTAGAAGCACAGTTGCTAAGCGAAAGAGTTTGATATTGGATATGTTAGCGATTAACTCAAGTGCAAATGGGAGATTGTTGGCATATGCCCTTAAGCTAATTGGATCAGTCAAGGAATATGTATTGCCATTAAATATATACTTAATCGCATAACTATATGAGATAGAGGTTTTCTTTCCTATTTGTGCAATAATAAGGAGTTATTAAATACAAATTGGATGAAGCCCATGGAACATAAAGGCCTTTTAAGAGATTTTTAAAGTTGTTATAATGATGAGATCACTATGCATCGAAGCCATGCTCCTAAAATTCTTCTTAGTCATTGTATTGTCAAGACTGGTACATGTTAACCTCTTCACTTAGGAAGTAAGCAATTGATCGTATAGATTATAGCATAAGATGTACTTGAGAATAACATGTGGGTGCTTATTAAATAATAAGTTCACTGAACATGACTTGCTATGAGAACTTCATTTAGTGTATCACTTAAATGTCTATGCAACATGTTTTGATGTGATAGTTGCGCAACTAGTCCTCGGACTTTAGACACTAGGTTATCTTGTATGGAGAATGGCAGACTTTGATTTTACCTCTATAGGTCTAGAGGCAACCAGATGCCTAAACAGGGTATTTTTGGGTATGCCATGACTCATGCAAAGGTGAATGAGTGGTCAAGAGGATTCATCACCCCAAGTGATATGAGGGAATGTATCTCACTTTTTCTTAATTCTAGATTAACTTGTATAAAGTCTTTGGCCAAAGCATGATGAATTTGAAAAAAGTTAGTTTCAAAAATTTATAAAGCTAGTTATGAATTATGAAAACTAATATGGAATGTTATAAGTGGACACTAAGCCATGTTCTATGACATATTCGAGATATTTGATGAAAGGATCGTATTGCACTAAAAGGCTTATCATTGAAGGGCTTTGTCAAATTGTTTAATTGACTCCCTAACATTTGAGTGATCATGATGTATTGCTAGATGCTGCTCATGATCTATAAATATAAATCAATTATCAAATTGATATTAGTAAATATGTTAGGAACAAATCCCTTTTGAAACAATAATTTGGACTTACTATCTATATTACTTGTTCGATACGTATACTTACGTGTGCACAATTGATAATAAATTTTGGCACCATTGCCATGGATTTTGTTTTCTTTATTATTTGCTAATATTAAAATTCCACAAATTAGTCTTAAGTTAAGTTTTATTTCTCTGTTTTACAGGTGTATTTAGGCATTGTATGAGAAAAGCAAAAAGGTTGAAGATTATTCCATGTGATCCAAAAATTGAGAGAACATTCCGTGGACTTCAGTGAGAAAATCAACAAGGTTTTGCTCCAATAAATACAATGGCTGATCAACAGGGTGAATGGCAAATCCAAGAGTGTGTAACAACTAAAAATCAATGCTTAAAGGATTATGCTATCTCATTGGTGCAAGGGATTCCATCAACCATTCGAAATTTGGCTATTCAAGCCAATAATTTTGAGATCAAGTCAGTTATCATCACCATGATTCAAACCTCATTTCAATTTGGGGGCCTTCCAAACAATGATACAAATCGCCATATACTAAAAATTTTTGGAAATTTGTGATGTGTTTAAAGATAATGGTGTCACAAATGATGCAATTTGTTTGAAGCTTTTTCCTTTTTGATTGAGGGATAAGGCTAAAGCATGGTTGAATGCACAACTCACAAGCTCAATAACAACATGGGATGATCTTGTTCAGAAGTTCCTTGCCAAGTTCTTTCCTTCTACTAAGACAGTGAAAATGAAAAATGATATCACATCATTCATGCAGCAAGATTCTGAATCATTGTACGAAGTGTGGAAAAGATTTAAGGAATTACTTAGGTGTTGTCTTCATCATGGTCTTCCAAAGTGGCTTAAGGTGCAAACTTTCTAGAATGGTTTGCATGGGCAGGTTCGAACCACCATTGATACCAATGCAGGAGGTGCTTTAATGGCTAAATTGATTGATGAGGCATACAATTTGATGGAAGAGATGTCTGCAAATAACTACCAGTGGCCCCTGAAAGATCAATGCTTAGGAGAATGGCTAGAATTCATGATGTAGATGTTTTTTCAGCATTATCTGCATAGGTAGAAGCTCTAATTAAAACTCTTGAATCTTTTGGTACTAACTCAATCCAAAGTTCTTTTGTAGCTTGTGAATATTGTGGAGATAACCATGCAAGTCATCAGTGTCCAAGCTCAATAGAAACAATGCAATTTATGGGGAATAAATAGTAAAATAACTCTTACTCCAACACTTACAACCTAGGGTGGATGAACTATCCAAGTTTACTTAGGGCTAATAATCAACGTTCATCCTCAACTTCAAGGCCAAATGCACCTCCAGGATTCCAAAAGTAATCTAAAGCAACTACTTTAGAAAAGAAGCCCAATTGTAAAAGATTTGCTAAGGTAGTATATGACACAGAATGATAGCATCATACAAAGCCAAATAGCTCTCATTTTGAGTCAAGTAGCATCAATTCGAAACCTTAAGACTCAAGTTAGTCAACTTGTCAATTTATTAAACAACTAACCTCAAGGAACACTACCTACCAAAACAAAAGTGAATCCAAGGAGTGAAGGTAAAGAACAAGTTATGGCAATCACCTTGAGGAGTAGAAAAGAGGCTGGCCATAATGTTAGGTGAGCTACTTTTCAAGATAAGCCTGTTGAGAATGAACAATGATTGAGATAGCTAACAAGCAAATTGAAGAGAATGAAGCAAAGGTAACTTTACCAGCACCATCTTTTCCTCAACGCCTTTAGAATCAAAAGATTGATAAGCACTTTTAAAAATTTCTCGAGGTATTCAAAAAGCTTCACATCAACATTCATTTTGTAGAAGCTTTAAATCAAATGCCATCATATGTGAAGTTTCTGAAGGACCTATTGACAAAGAAAAGGAAACATGAGGACTTTGAGACAATTACACTCACTAAGGAGTGCAATGCAATAATCCAAAACAAGCTCCCACTAAAACTTAAAGACCTAAAGAGATTTTCTATCCCTTTTCTCAATCGACAATTTTAATTTTTTGAAAGCTTTCTGTGATTTAGGTGCTAGTGTCTTACTAATGCCTTTGTTTAATGCTAGGAGACTTGTATTGACGGAGACTCAACCTACTAAAATCACCTTATAGTTAACCAACAAAACAGTGAGGCACCCTTGTAGGATTATAGAGGATGTCTTACTTAAAGTGGGGAAACTATACATTCCAGTGGACTTCATAGTACTTGCAATGGAGGATGATCAAAAGGTTCCAATCATATTAGGATGTCCATTCTTAGCCATTACAGGCAAACTAATCGATGTAAGGGAAAGCAGAATAACTTTCAGAGTTAAAAAAAAGGTGGTTGAATTTTCTATTTTCAATGCGCCTAATTACCCTTCCTCCACAACTCAATGCTATACAGTGGACTCAACTAATAAAGGTAAAGGTAATCTTAGTCCACGCCCTACAAATAAGCAAGCATCAATTCTTGAATCAGATCCAACACTACCACAGCTCAAAACTAAATAGTGTTATGATGAGCATGACCCATGACCTTTGGTTAATCTTGATTCTAAAGTGGGACAACAAGTATTACTAATCAAATCAGTCAAGCTTGTTCCATGGAAAAAAAAGTCAAAATGGTCAGGTCCGTACGAGGTTGTTAAGGTTTATCCTTGTGGTGCCATAGATATTTGTAGTGAAGCTACTAGAACATTAGGAGTGAACGAGATGCATCTCCAGCATTACTTGGGAAGTGAATTAAGTCGTCAAAGAACCTTAATTACTTTAGTAGACAATAATAAGAAGGTATCATAGTCAAGCTAGTGACTATAAAGAAGCGTTTTTTAGGAGACAACCCAAGCTATATCCAATTAAATTTTATTGTTATTTTAGTTAGTTTTTCTTTTCTATTTAAATAAGTAGTTATAACCCCTCCCTAGCTTGTTTTTTGAGTATGCGGATTTGGAAAGCATGAAGATAAAGAGAAAGAAAATTAGAGCTTTCAATGCACTGTCACTATTGATAAGGGAGTCTATTTTCCTTATTCGTTTTAATTTTTCACATTGAGGACAATGTGCAATTTAAGTTTGAGGGAGGGTCTTATTGTTGTTAGTTTTGTGATATATTAGGTTAGTTTATTTTTGTCAAAATTTTTAATTTTATGCATGTTTTAAAAACTTTAGTTAAATTTAATTGCACCAATTTCTTTTAATTTATCTATCCAATGATGAGAACCTAGTTATATTCTATCTTGATTCTTTGAAACATGTTAATATTTTTTGAGGGGTGATAACTCTATTATATAGAGTTATTTTGACACATATTGGGGGCTTAAGTACCAAGATCTTTGAGATTTTAGGTTCTGATCATAGCATTTTAGGTGTTTTACTAGTTTAAGTTTGATTACTTGTAAAATGATTAATTTAAATTATTTTAGCCTAATTTTATGTTATTTTGTTTTAAATTACTTTAAAAGTAGTGTTGCTAATTTCTCTTATTGCTTTTGTAGGAAATTTGATGAAAAAGCCTCATTTGATGAAAATTCATGCAAGTATGGTGATGGCTTCATTTGTATAAGTTTTGGTATTTTAACCATATCTCTCTTTACAGAACTCCAAATGAAATGATTCTTGAAATACGAGAATGATAAAAGGAAGGCAAACAACTTTTATGTTTGCCACTTCACCCAGTTCTGATCGAATCATAATTAAAAAATTTATCTACTTTGGAGCACTATAGCAGTATGCATGGACAGAACATGATGCCCCATTTGGATCATATCTTTCAATCCCAAAGTGCAATTGATGTGATTCTTTAACCATTAGAAAGAAAAGAGATAGGACTAAAACTTATGATTACAACTCTACCCAGTTCAGAACAGATCAAGGTGCACATTATGTTTGAAATTGATAGACCACTGCAACACTAAGAGAACAGGGCTGCAACGCTTATCAAAGGAAACACACAACACATTTTCCTGAGAGCACAGTGCCGTAGCGCTGGGTGATTTTCCAAAAATGAAAATTTGATGGATGTTTAGAAATTAGGTTACTTAGAGCCTATTTAAGGGACCTTTGTAACGACCTCTTCCCTTGATCGTTACCGGCGTCGAGACTTGTGAGTAAACCTGTCAAATCTCGAACAAGCCTTAAGTAAACTTTCAGACAATCTAAACTTAACTCATAAATTTTAATGCCATAGTTCGCTTAAACCAAATAAGCACAATATTTGAATCATGACATTTAGATACCAATAATTAAGTTTGATAACTCCATAACATGTTCAATGTAATATGTAGTAATCATTACAAAACCTCAAGTTTTGACAAATACATTTCCACAAACTATCACTCATCATAAGCTTGACTATCCAACACAACATGACCTCTAGGCACTAGAGTGACTCGAAGTGAAAGGCTAAGAGATGCCATTACCTACATTGCAAAAAGTCTCGATGTGCTGAGCAATGCACCTGAGCTAGTTACTTATCTGCAAAAGGAAATGAAGGGGTGAGTCTCACAGACTCAGTGATCATTAACCCCGTGAGTAGGATGTAGATGAGAAACAAGCGCAAGGTAGAAATTTTGAATAATAAAAATATGAGACTGTGTATGCAAACCACTTAACTTGAAAGGGGAGTTTGTGCCTTATATGTAAATCGAATAAGTTAATGCACGATAGTCATTTAAATTAGATATCAAACCAATACAAGACAAAATCCCTGCTGTCAAAATCATTTAGCTGCAAATTAGTATAAGTGTAAGATTTTCCATCTTTAAATTCATTCAAAAACTTTACTCAAACTAGTCGGTCATAAAGACGCATGCTCCCATGAAATACAACATTAACAAACTTATTTGTAGATCCATAAATAATGTCATACGTGCGAAGTTAAATCCAATGTCATCGTATAAGTAAGGGAACTGTGGAAAAACTGTTCTTTCTCACCATGCGAAAAACTACGTGCGTGAAAACCTAGAGAGATATCACTCTCAAGTAGGAATAGAATAATACAACTCATGGACCCGCTTCCACGTAATAACATCCTGGACCTCCGCTCCACCGAATCCCCATAGCCGTGGCAGTCTCAACAATGTTGGCCGACATCGGAGATATCAGGCAATCACAACCGCATATATCATTGGTGGCCTAGCCACAAACAATCATAGACCATGTCCTCAGCCATGTCTAATAGTCCGTCGACGACTCAAAGGTTCTCTAGCTAGAGCTCACTTGTGCACAAAGGTCACACTTAACCGAAGTGACAACCGACCTACTCTCGAATCCCTCGGTTTAATAAAACCATTTAAAAGTCAACTTGGGTTTTTAAAAGATCATTCCAAATCATTTTCAAAATACTGATCATGGTAGTGTACTAAAACTCCTTTTTGTATCACTTTGCAATGTAAAACCTTTTGGATAAGGGTTAGGTATCAAATCAACATGGTGAGTATGAAATTCATTCATTAATGCACGTCATAAAATCGATAAGGCACATTGTTGACATAAATTATATTGAAACGATTGTTTCTTGATTTTAAAATCCTTTACGTATATAACTTGTATATATATATATAGTCAAAGCAAATTTCAAATACTTTGGCATTCACAAACTCCTAGAATATCTACCAGCTCATGCTTCCCACAAACTTGCATTTAAAATAAATCAATTTGTATCTATAAATATATATATATATATACATAATTATGGGATTATTTTTAAATGGACACCACTGACTCACCTCACAATAGCGGGACACTATGTCGCTATTGACTTAAGCGTCATATCTAGCTAATTTCTACTTGTCGATCTCTCGTTACCTCCTCCGGCACTCCACCACGGTAACTTTTCTTACTATTCTCTTCCTAGCATCCATTCAACCCAATTTATTTAATTATACTCATAAATGGCAGCATATCAGCCAACAATCCTTAACTAAATCTTACAGTTTTATCAACAATACTTACAAACATTTATCACACAGTTCATACACTGTAACCAACCAAAAATTTATACAACACAATATAGACACTTTGCATGCTTACCTCTTGGTTTAAGATTAAATTTCCCAAATGTGATTCACAACTTCTTCACTTCTAAGATTACCTTTGCTGCCACAAACACAATCAATCAATATACATCTCATTTTTCCTTTTCACTTATGATTTCAAAACTAAAACACTTACCCATTATTCATTTAGCTCCAAAATCACCATGGACTATAAAATCTACTTACATGCATGGCTCGGGTCCTTTGAATCCTTGTGGGTTCTTGCTACCACAAATAAAATCACACTTTAAAATTGATTTACAAAGCATGCATTTCATGAAAAATGAAAATCTCTTCACTTACCTTGTCTCGGGTTCACTAAGCCAACCTTTCTTTACCTTTTTTTTTTCTTCCTCCTTTCTTCCTTTCTCTCCTCTCTTTCTTCCTTTCCTCTCCTTTCTCTTTTTCTCTTGGTAGTGGATGCATCTCTCAAGGCCAAGCCTTGAAAATGCCTTTGGTTTTCCCCATTTTGTGCTTACATGGGCGGATTGCCCAAGACTTCATGATTTTTACTTGTTTTCCTTCCTTTTCTCTTTATTCTTTCTCATGGACAGATTTCCCAAGGTTACATGTCTTATTGGCATGTTTCTTTTCTCTTTTATGAGACAAAAGCACAAGGCAAAAGCCTTGAAAATTTCTCCACCCATCACACCCATTTTCCATTCTTATTTTTTTATTTCTTTATTTGTCCCTTATTCTCATTGGACCAACTCAATCGCCACTCACATTTCATGCACACATTACCTTTTTTTCTCTTTGCTCTAAAATCTATCCCAATTGCTTTCCATCCGCCAACTCACTTTCTTACTTTTTCACTTTTATTTCCTTTGCCACATTTTTCTACCAATTACACTTCATACACAACTTTCTTTTTAGTTTAATTGGCCATTTGTTAAACCATTCAAATCATATATATACCTCATATTCCACACAATCCAACTTTCCATGATTAATAAATTCCCATTTAATTCCAAATATTAAGAATTGCACATAAGTCCTTTAACTTTTCCTTATTTATAGTGCGGCCCTCTAAACTTTCATGCTTAATAATTTAGTCCTTCCATCACTTCTTAAATTCTAATTTCTTTCTATTTTTCCTCTTTACATGTGTACAAATATAATATAAAGTTTACACCCTATCAATGTGTCACCATAATATTTAAATATAAACTTACCCACTTGTGCTTTTTTGATAAACGCACGTGGGTCCTATTAATGTTGTTTTTTCTTTCGAATTTCTTTCTTACTTCTTCTACCACACTTAAATTAGTCATATAATCCTCCTCCATAACTAATCTCAACAATAATTAAAATATTAATATTTTAGTATTATTTTATTCTAAAATTCTCCACTTATCCCCTTGGGTCCTAAAGTGTCTCACTTTGCCTTGGTTCGCTCCCAAGTCACCTTTTACTCTACTAATTCATCCCTGTGAACAATATTATTATTTAATTATTATTTTATCACGAACAAAATATTTTATTCTAAAATATTCTTTTCGACCATTACCGCTCTTGGGTATTTAAGTTTTTGTCAATTGACCCTCCGTCTTGTCGATTGGGTCTTATTGACTTTGATTCGAGAATGCGAGATGTTACAACCTTTTTCAAAGATTTTAAATGGGAGGTAGCAAGCAACTATTTTAGAGATTTGGGGTCGAGAACAAAGCAAGAAAACAACAAAATTTGAGAAAGAATTGAGATCATAAAGCTTCAACACTTAGTTTCTTTCTCTACTTCTGTGTTTCTTTTTATTTTCTGTGACTTGGATTCTGGCTAAATTTCTTTGGATGTTGTTTTAATCAGTTATTATGAGCTAAATTATCTTTCCAGGATTGTGGTGGATTTCAACATGTAGTATGAATATTAGTTTCTCTTTTATTTATCATGAATGGGTGTAGTTTTGCTTATTCAAATCTGTTCTTAATGGTTTAATTTGTCTGGCTAACAATTAACTGATTCATGAATCTAATTAAAACCAGACAGAGAGATTTTAGATTTGTCTAAGGTTTGAATAGTGCATGTTTATGTCACTTAGGCAATTTGATTCGTGATTTGGGTAGACATACTCCAATTGCCATACATAGCTACATTAGGACAATTGCTTAATTAACTTAATTTAATTGACACCCATAGACATATAGTGAACTAATTAAGTTAGGTATTTGTACAAGCAACTCTACGGAGACTTGTCCATAGCTTTGGATTCTAGGTTAGTAAAACCACCTAGGAAATATAAACAACAAGAAAGCTAGTATCAGATGAAATGTTGAATGAACCCATAATCCTAGGTCTTTAATATACTACTTTTCGTCAACGTTGATTTAGTTTGTTAGTTAATTTAATGTTTATTTTTAATTTTGTTTTAATTAATTTTTTACAAATTGATTACTTAAATAAAATTGATTTGTATAAGATTTTAGTACTTAGTAAAAATTTAGAAATAAATCTCCATGGGAACGATACTCTACTTCATCACTATATTACTTGTTCAATGTGTAAACTTACGCGTGCAAAATTGACAGCAAGTTTTTAGGTGTTGGAGTAGGATCTTAGTGAATTAATGTGATTATGTAAAGCATGGATTTCAAAAATTTATTTTTTAAAGGAAGTAAGCAATCCAATTACATAAGCGGAAACACACATTATTATTATTATTACAAGTAACATAATCACATCCAAAAAAAATTAAGAATCTATTAAATAAGAAAAACCATTCTTTTTATTTTCAGCTTCTTATTTTCGGACACCACCACACCAATGAATGATTTCTTGATCAAACAAGTTTGCCACTTATTCTTCAAGAATACTTTGAACTTAAACCTTGAGTGGACAAGGTATGGAACACAAGACTATAAAATGGCAATCAATTTTATCTCTCTTTCTTTGAAAAAGCTTGGAGGAGGAGAAGAGAAGAAACGGCTAAAACTTTTTGAAGAAAAAGTACGTTCTTTTTTTTTTACTTTCAATCTCTTCTCCTTTTATTAAAACTCTTGCTTTAAAGGTTTAATCAAAATAAAACACCTTTGAATCAATGTTGACCATCCATTCAGAGTTATGGAAGCATCAAACATGTTTCATAATTATCAAAATTAAAATGAAAGAATAAATAATTTAATTCTTTAATTATCATTTAGTGTTTTTGATAAAATTAAACTCCTTAATGAATAATAACTCTTATTTTATTATTATCTATCTTTATTTAAAAAAGAATTAATAATAAATAAAAAAGTAATAGTCAAATATGGAATCTCCTTTTATCAACATGGATGTCTATATTCATTTTGCAAGAATCCTCCTAAAATTATCTTAATTTAAGACAACTCTTGTCTATAATTAAGAAAAAAATATTTTATCTTGTTTAAATTGAGACAAATATGTTTTCTTGTCTAGGTTAAGACAAAACATATTTTTCTTGTCTTAAATTAAGACAAATGTATTTTCTTGTCTAAATGAAGACCAAACATGTTAAAGCTGCCTTTTTGTACACAATTTAATTAATCAAATTAAAATATGCATTCCAACTTAAACAAGTTGAATTCTACGAAGCTAAGTGGGGAATCTATTTGGACATAGATACTTCAAGCTCCAATAAACATAGAATTATTCTTAATCTTATTCAAAATAATTCAAGCTTATTAACCATGAAATCACTTTACCATAGATTCATGGTTGCACTCTTGGATTAACTATGATTACAAGAAACAATTCAATAATTGATATTAATTTTTAGTTGTCTAATTGCAAACCTTATATTGTGAACCCTCATAACCATCCAATGACAAAAGATGAAATTATCGTTTTACCCTTCACGTCAATTTTATCTCCTAGTCTCAAATTTCATCCAATTAGTAATTCAATATTCTAGATCAAATCTTTTAAGTATCCAGATGTGATGAGTAGCTAATTCATCAATCCACTGGGCCTAGATTAATCACCAATGTTTCTGAAATCACTAAAAGCGATGTTAATGCTATGAACTCTATTATTTAGATATATGTTCCCAGATGTTCATCTTGATTATAATCCTAAAATACGTGTTGGTTCCATTAGTTTGTGATGATAATAAAATATTCTCATTTATCTATGTCTAACTTTTCTACTTGTGTGTGCAGGACAAAAATTAAATGTTAAATAATATATTAATCATTCAAAATAAATATCAAAACTCATAAGAATAAGAAGATACAATTAAGCAATAAAACAGAAGCCTCTACGTTGGATAATCAAGGGAGTTGATTGGATAAAACTCAAAATTGAAGTTGACAGGTTTGAGCAGACTAGGAGATAGAGAACACTTAATCAATTAAGAAGTTTTGTTAGTCGACTAAGAGCTTATTGCCAAAAACTGAGTTCAGAGACAGAAATGACTTAATCGACAAAGAAGTATTGTTAGTCAACTAAGAGCTCACTCCTAGAAACTGGGTTCAGAGACATAAACGACTTAATCGGCTAAGTACCAATGTTGGTCGACTAAGAGCATTATGTTTGAAAACTTGAATTAAGTGCTAGAAGATAGATTAACGACTATAACTATCCCCAAACTATTTTCAATGGTTAAAATCTGTCTAAAAACCATCAGAGTTGATTTTTCAAGTATATAAGGCACTCCTAAAGGCTATGAATCAGTTTTGAAGGCTTCCAAGATCTAAAAGAGCTCAAAAATAGCAAAAACTCTTTGCATACTTTATGCATTTCCATTCATTTTTTTGTAATAAAGTTAAGCACTTCATCTTGTACCATTCAGATCAAGTTAGTGATCATAGGTACTTCTTTATTTCTATTTTCCTTGACTACTTAGAGTTGCGAGTCACTCTAAGGGGATTGATCAAGCTTAGGTTAGCTTGATTGAGTGTATAGGTTCTAACTCAGCCTAGA
>NW_018397263.1:7497639-7508119 GCF_002168275.2 Theobroma umbraticum
TTGGGTTTTGGTTGATCCTAGGAAAAACTATTGTTAAAGGTTGTGGCTGAGCTTGTCAAAAGCTCTTGTAAAAGCTTAGTGGAAACTTGAGAATTTTATCATTTATAGTTATTTGGTTTGAAAAATCCTTGTTTGAACAATCAAGGTAGTGGATGTAGGTCTTTAATCGAATCACTATAAATCTTTGTGTATTGTCTACTCTGTTTTATCTTTCATTTTCACTATTTGTTAAATCATTCCTTCATCTTGCATCAAACTTCTCATCATAGACCTTCTACTTGCTTCGAATTAGAAATCAAGTTTAGTGAAAGCCAAAAAGTGTTATTCACCCCCCGCTAACACATTTATTTGGTGCCAACAAGTGGTATCAGAGCTAGATCCCTCATTCTTAAGGCTTAACATCCTAAGGGAGATCTAAATGGCTCTTTAAAAATCTATAGTTGTTGAAGGACAATCCACGAATAGACCACCTTTGTTTGATGGATTGAACTACCTTTATTATAGCACTAGAATGTCAAACTATATAAGGGCATTAGACTATGAAATGTGAGATGTCATCACTGATGGACCTTTCATTTCCTTAACCATATATGTAGTGACAAATGAAATGATTCCTAAGCCAAGGGCTGAATGGACTAAAGCTGAAACCAAAAAAGTTCAGACAAACTTTAAGAAAATAAACACTTTACATTGTGCCTTAACTCCCACTGAGTTTTAAAAAGTGTCAAGCTGTATCACAGCTAAAGAAATGTAGGACAAACTTAGTATTTTCCATGAAGGGACTTCTTAAGTTAAAGGGTAGAAAATAGCTCTGCTAACTCACAATTATGAGATGTTTAAGATGGAACCTAGTGAAGATATCATCAACATGCTTGATAGGGTCACAAACATCACCAATAAACTCAGTCAACTAGGCAAAGCAATTTCTAAACATGAAATTGTCAAAAGACTACTTAGAAGCCTACCAAAAAATTAGAAACCAAAAGTGACTGCTATCTATGAAGCCAAGGACTTAAATGTCATCACCCTGGATCAAATTTGTGGGTCTTGTCTCACTCATGACTTGGAAGTTAAAGAAAAGGAAAAAAAAGATAAGAGAGAAGCAAAAGGAAAGAAGAAAAGCATTGCCTTAAAAGCAAGCATTCTTGAAGAAGAATTAGACAATTTATCCAGTGATAATGATGAAGAATTGGCTATGGTTCCAAGAAGATTTAGAAAACTTATGGGACAAAGAGATAGGAGATTGGCTAAGAAAGGGTACAAAAGAGATCAAGGTTCTTCATGGAGAACCAAATATAAAAATGAATCTAACAAGAAAGAAGAGGTTATATGTTTTGAATGTAAGAGGCCTGGATACTTTAAGTCAAAATGCCCCTTTCTGAATGAAGAAACTCCCAAGAAAAACAAAAAATCGAATATGGAAATGGCGGCTACGACCTGATCAAACAGTGATGTTTCAAGCTTACATGCTGCAAAAGAGAAAGTGGAAGAAAAAGCAAATTTATGTCTGATAGCAAGAGATGATGAATTAGAGGTATGTTCTACTTCTTGTGATATTTCTATTGATGAACTTCAATACAAATATGAATGACTTTATGATGAGTCTGAAAAACTTGCATCAAAATGCAAGGCTATGAAAAGAAGGACTTAATTTCTTGAGAATGATTTAAAAAAGATAAAACATGATTTCTGTTATGTTTTTGAACAAAGAAATTTACTTCAAATTGAACTTGAACACTCAAAAATAGATTATAAAATTCTGAAATTGGAATTAGAAAATAAGACTGAAGCTTTGTAAAAAGCTATTGATGAAAATACTACTCTTAAGACTGTAAGAAATGAAACATCAAGAAGAAACACATATTTCAAGAAAAGTTTTGTTAATGTTTCTCCTAGGTGTTGTATTTGTGATAAACTTGGTTACCTATCTTATAACTATTATAGAGATAGAAGCATGCAAAAAACAAAAGGTATTTAGGTTCTAAAAGGATCCTATGTAGCAGCTAACCTTTAAGGACCCATCAAGGTATGGGTACTTGTTAAGAAAAATTGAAAATTTGTCTTATAGGTTGAGCCTAACCGGAAAGACATATGTTCAAAAGCTTAACTGAAAAAGAAGAAACCATGGTACATGGATAGTGGCTGCTCAAGACATATGACTAGAAATGAAATGTTATTTGCTCAACTGAACAATAAAAAAAGAGGTCCTATATCATTTGGAGATGACTCAAAAGGTAGAATTCATGGTATAGGAACTATTGGTAAGAATACCCAAGCTCAAATCAGTCATGTGTTGCTTGCTAAAAGTTTAAAGCACAATTTATTAAGTATCAGTCAATTGTGTGATAAAGGCTTTAAGGTATGTTTTGATTCATATAAATGTGAAATGATAGATATTAGTACACAATAAAAGTTTCATTCATAGGAAAAAGAATCAAGAATATGTATGTTATATTTCTTGAAGATCTTGAGATTAATTACAAAACATGTCCTATGGCAAATGATGGAAATGATAGCTAGTTATGGCATAAGAGACTTGGACATGTAAGCATGCATACCATTTCAAAATTGATGAGAAATAATCTAGTTATAGGATTGCATGAACTTAGATTTGAGAATGATCAGATGTGCGATGCATGTTAGCTAAGTAAACAAGTTAGATCATCCTTTAAAAGCAAGAAGATGGTTTCAACCTCTAGACCTCTTGAGTTGCTGCATATTGATTTATTTGGTCTAATAACACAACAAGCTTAGGAGGCAAATCATATGGCTTGGTGATAATTGATGACTTCTAGGTACACTTGGGTCTCCATCCTTGCTCATAAAAATGATGCTCTACCTGCATTTGTAAATCATTGTAAGAGGGTCCAAAATGGAAAAGGACTTGTCAGTGTTAGTATTAGAAGTGATCATGGAGGAGAGTTCAAAGAAGCTGATTTTGAAAATTTTTGCAATGAAAAAAGGTTAGATCACAACTTCTCTGCACCTAGAACACCACAACAAAATGGGCTTGTAGAAAGAAAAAATCAAACCTTAAAAGAAATAGCTTGAACTATGCTTTGTGAAATCAATCTACCAAAATACTTTTGGGCAAAAGCTGTCAATACAGCTATATACATTCTTAATAGAGTATCAATAAAAGCCATGATATCAAAAACCCCGTATGAATTGTACAAAGTTATAAAACCAAATATTTCTCACTTTAGGAGCTTTGGCTACAAATGTTTTGTATTGAATAATGGAAAACATTCTCTAGAAAAGTTTTATGCTAAGAGTGATGAAGCAATATTTCTAGGATATGCTTTGAACTCAGAAGCCTATATAGTTTTTAACAAAAGAACTTTAGCAACTAAAGAATCTATCCATGTAATTTTTGATGAATCTAATGCCTTGCAAAAGGAAGCTCTTGTTGATAAAAATGATGTAGAGGACTTTGAAAGACAAATAGAATAAATGAGCTTAGAAAATAAGAAAAACAGTGAAGAAAATTCACTTGGAAGAGAAGCAGAACCTCTACCCTTAGAAACTCTGCAAAGAACTGAACATCAACACATTGATCTTCCAAAGAGTTGGAAATTTATCAAAGACCATCCACAAGAATAGATCATTGGTGATCTTTCACATGGTGTTAAAACCAAAAGAGGAATTAGAGAAACATGTGAATTCTCAGCTTTTATCTCATAAATTGACCTAAAAGCTTTGAAGAAGGAAAAAAAGAAGAAATTTGGATTTTGGCCATGCAAGAAAGCTTGAACAATCTAAAAGAAACCAAGTGTGGACATTAGTTTCTACACCATTAAATCACCCAATTGTTAGCACAAAGTGGGTGTTCAGAAACAAGATAGATGAGCAAGGTAATGTTATTAGAAACAAAGCTAAGCTAGTGGCTTAAGGATATAACCAAGAAGAAGGCATTGACTACGATGAAACATTTGCTCTTATTGCTAGGATAAAAGCCATAAGATTGTTGCTTGCGATTATATGTTTCATGAACTTCAAATTATTTCTAATGGATGTGAAAAGTGCATTTTTAAATGGGCTTATTCAAGAAGAAGTCTATGTCAAACAACCCCCTGGATTTGAGGACTTTGAAAACCCTGATTATGTTTTCAAATTACATAAGGCTTTATATAGACTAAAACAAGCTCCAAGAGCTTGGTATGAAAGACTCTCAAAGTTTTTAGTTGAAAAAAGGTATATTAGAGGAAGTATTGATACAACATTATTCATTAAGAAATGCTTGAATGATTTAATTTTAGTTCAAATTTTTTTGGATGATATTGTATTTGGTGCTACTAATAAGGCTTTGTGCAAAAACTTTGCTAAATAAATGCAGGATGAATTCAAAATAAGTATGATGGGTGAACTAAAATTCTTTCTTGGCCTTAAAATCAAACAAAGCGAGGGCATCTTTATTCGTCAAGAAAGATACATTGAAGACATGCTGAAAAAGTTTGGTATGGTGAAGCTGAAATCAATCAGCACACCAATGAGTCCCTTTATCAAGCTTAATGCAGATGAGAAAGGAAAAAGTGTTGATAAAAAACTTTATAGAGGTATGATTGGATCTTTGCTTTATTTAACTGCTAGTAGACCTAATATTCAATTTAGTGTATGCTTGTGTGCACGGTTTCAATCTCAACCCAATGAGTCACACTTAACTGTAGTAAAAAAAATCTTTAGGTATCTTTTAGGCACACAAAATTTAGAATTATGGTATCCTAGAGGAACATCCTTCAATCTCATTAGATATTTAGATGCAGACTTTGCTAAAAGTAAAATAGATAGAAAGAGTACTAGTGGGACATGTCAGTTTTTAGGAGATATGATTTTGTCCTGGTCAAGTAAGAAACAAAACTCTATCGCATTTTCCATAGCTGAAGTTGAATATATTTCTTTAGGTAGTTTTTGTGCTCAGATTTTATGGATTAAAAAAAATTAAAAGATTTGGGAGTGATTATGCATAATGTACCAATATTTTTTGATAACACAAGTGTAATTAATATCTCAAAGAATCTAGTTTAGAACTCAAGAATAAAGCACATTGAGATTAAACATCATTTTGTTAGAGACCATGTGCTTAAGGGACACATTCAGATTGAGTTTGTCAACACCTTGCATCAATTAGCTGATATATTTACCAAACCCTTAAATGAGGAAAAATTCTGTGAAATTAGGAGAAATCTAGGATTGGCTAGTGTTCAAGAGCTTTGAGAAAATTTTCAAGCATTTCTCTAGTAAGACAGTGTATACTTAGTTGATTAAGAGCATCACTTAATCAGCTAAGAGCATTTTGTTTTTGTTAATAGAAGGCATAGTCAGATAAGTGTAAACCTTGGTCATTTAAAAAGCCTAAATAAAATAATAAAATCTAAAGAAATAGAAGTAGGTTATCGGCTAAAAAAAAAAGGAAGAAAAATCCTTTAACTGGAAATGAAATGGGAGGCAAACTTTGAATTTTGAAAAAGAAAGAAACTGACCACATTTAAAGGGGGGAGTTTGACAATTTTTAAAGAAAAATAATCTTTATCAACTCATTCCCTCCTTATTCTCTCTCATCTGAAATCGATTCCCTAAAACCAAAACCTCCTTTTCCTAAATTTTTCAACCTTCAAACTGAACTAAACAAAATCAATGGCAAAAACCTCCCTGCCTAAAGATTTCCTGGAAAAGAAAAAAGGCAAACAACCAATGAAAGAAAGCCCATTGCTTGAAATTCAAAAAAAGAAGAAGAAGAAAGATGAGTTTGCTTCAGTGACTGTAAAAGCTGCAAAGAAACAGAGAAAAAAAGAACAAAAGTTAGAGAAAAAAAAGAAAAAAGGGACATTCTCTACAAAAAGTAACTTTTCATCCCTAAAATTCAAGAATGAGATCCTTCAAAATAGGTTTAGGAAAATTGAGAATGCTCCTCTCTCATGCGAGAAATACATTGACTAAGATAGCTTTAATGGAGTTCTAGAAATTAAAGAAGAATTATTAGAATATTTCAAAGAAATGAAGACGAAAAAATTAAGTGCTTTTAAAAATAAAACCTATAGTGCCAGTCTGGTAAAAGAATTTTATTCTGGGATTGCACAGAATGAAAATGAACTAGATGATCTTAAGGAATTTGTGAATGATGGTCTGAATGTGTTTTGCAATGGAAAAAAGTTTGTGGTTATTACCTCTGATCTAGGAGAATTGCTACATGTTGAGTGTAATGTGGAAAGTTATGAAATTCTAGAAGATTATGATCCCTCATCTTTGTGGTAAGTAATTACTAGAAAAACTAAAAGATATTCCTTTAAAAGCTACACAAGTTTTATTAGAAGTCCATAAACTAGGATATTGCACTACTTCATAGCTTCAACAGTTCTTGGAAGAGGTGGCAACTTTAGCTATGTGAGTTTACAAGATATGTGGATGATGCAGTTTGCATTTAATGCTTCTTGTCTTAATTTAGCAAGATTCATGATAGAACGAATGAAAGGAACATGTCAGGTTGACAAAATACGTTTACCTTATGAAAATATAATTACCTCTTTGGCAGAGAAGAAGGGTATCTGAAGTTTTAGATATGAGATGGATCAAGTAAAGAGCAAAGATTAGGCTATTTATCTAGGAAGCCTGTCAAAGATGGGTTACAAATTGTATGGAGAAAAATTCTTCGAGACTACCAAGGATACTCAAAGGGATGAGCAAACCACCCCTACTCAGACAACAACTATTCCCTCACAAATTTTGAATGAGATGATTCTAAACATACTGATGAGGATAGATGGAAAACTCACTGACCAAATTACTAGAATTAAGAAAATTGAAGAAAAGCTACAAGAGCTAGGAAATTTGTTGAAGGACAAAAAGAAATCTCTTTCTGGTCCGGCAACTTAACATGCTCTTCCAGCACCACGTCTAGCTCCAACAGGACAAGCAAGTGAGAGTCTTGATTTCCAAGTTGAAGGTAATGAACCAGTATCTAGTCATGTGAGGAAATCACCTACCCTTAAACCTGAAAAAAAAGAATCTAATGAAGGGACTGAGGAAATTGGATCTTTCAGTGACAACTCTGAACCGCAAGCAGAGAGATCATCTCCTACCAGCTTTGAAGAAATTTTAATCATGGATGTCTTTCACCAAATGGTCAGAGAAGAATAAACAAAAAGGGAGGTAGCAATGAAAGAAAGACAAGTAGTTACACCTACCAAAGCTAAATCCCAACCTACTGAAAAAGGTAGAAAGACCATGGCCACAAAAACAAAGTTCTTCAAGAGGAGAATGTCCTCTAGATTAGCTAAAAAAGCCAAACCTCCAATCAAGTTCTCTGCTCAAAATCCACTCCAAGTCTCAGACACATATTCTTCTAACTCCCCATCATAGAAATCTCACCTCAAACATCTCCTGAACCGTTCAATATCTTTTTGGAACAAATGAATCAATCCCCTCGAACTCTTATTATATTTATCCCTGTTTTGCTGATAACAAAATGGGAGAGATAGTAAGTTAGGGTGGAAGTTATTTTAGGAGAGAAGGTAGAAGTAATTTAAGGGTAATTTAGGAATTTGACTTTGATGATGCTGGGTTGTTCATGAGAACATATTATTTCAATTGCTAATGGATTGTTGATGATATCTGAATGTTGAACTTATTTCTATTATGCTTTTGTGTTTGATGTATTGTTAATGATTGTTGATTGTGGAATGGATATGGTCTGTTGACAAGATACTGATGATAGATAGTTACAATGTTGATAATATTCTGTCAATTTATTACTAATGTCCTATAAGCTTGCATGAAAATGCTATGTTAAAATATTTTAATTAATGCTTGCTACTCTTTCTAAGAGATAGATAAAAACTTGATGATTTGTTAAGTTGGATAGTAAAACAACTTGAAAAGATCATGCATATACTACAGGGAGCCCACACTCTGGGGGAGAAATTCCAATCTGGTGCAAAACAAAAATAACAAATAGACATTGTGCATTTAATCAAGGAATGTTTTGTCATCATAAAAAGAGGGAAGATTCTTAGCTCCATTAGTTTTTGATGATAAAAAACATTCCTATTTCTCTATGTCTAACTTTTTTACTTTAGTGTGTAGGACAAATTAAATGTTAAATAATATATTGATCATTCAAAAGCAAATATCAAAACTCATAAGAATAAGGAGATGCAATTGAGCAATAAAACAAAAGCCTCTTAGTTAGATAATGAAGGAACTTGATTGGATAAAACTCAAAAGAGAAGTTGGCAGGTTCGAGCAGACTAGGAGACAGAGAACACTTAATCAACTAAGAAGTTTTGTTCCTCGACTAAGAGCTTATTGTCAAAAACTGAGTTTAGAGACAAAAATGACTTAATCGATTAAGAAGTATTGTCACTTGGCTAAGAGCTCACTGCCAGAAACTGGGTTCAGAGACATAAACGACTGAATCGACTAAGTAGCAATGTTAGTCGATTAAGAGCATTCTGTCAGAAAATTTGAATTTATGCACTAGAAGATAGATTAATGGCTAAAACTGTCCCTAAACTATTTCCAACAGTCAAAATCTGTCTAACAACTATCAGAGTTGATTTTCCAAGTATATAAGGCACTCCCAAAGGCTTTGAATAGTTTTGAAGTCTTCCAAGATCAAAAAGGAGCTTAAAAATAGCAAAAACTCTGTACATACTTTTTGCATTTCACTCAAATCTCTGTAATAAAGTTAAGCACTTCATCTTGTACCATTCAAATCAGATTAGTGATCATAGATTTCTTTATTTCTTTTCTCCTTGGTTACTTAGAGTGTGTGAGTCACTCTAAGGGGATTGATTAAGCTTGGGTTAGTTTGAGTGTATAGGTTCTAACTCAACCTAGAAAAGTTAGTTTTGGGTTTTGGTTGGTCCTAGGAAAAATCCTTGTTAAAGGTTGTGGCTGAGCTTGTGAAAAGCCATTGTAAAAGCTTAGTGGAAGCTTTGGAATTTCACCATTTATAGTGATTTGGTTTGAAAAATCTTTGGTTAAACAATCAAGGTAGTGGATATAGGTCTTTGACCGAACCACTATAAATCTTTGTGCTTTATCTACTTTGTTTTATCTTTCATTTTCATTCTTTGTTAAATCAATCCTTCATCCTGCATCAAACTTCTCATCATAGACCTTTTACTTGCTCCTAATTAGAAATCAAGTTTAGTGAGAGCAAAAAAGTGCTATTCACCCTCCTCTAACACATTTATTTAGGACCATCAATACGAAGTCTAGATCAACGCTTTATGATGAACATGCTCATGGTAAATCAAAGATTATAAGGAGATTAAACACAAGTTCACTATCCATCAGGATTTCGATTCTACTATAAGCAAATGGATAAGTGTGAGATCAAGATTTAGGTAACGATAAAACTTAAATTTAATTCTAATATGATTCCAGTTCATGTAATAGTGTCCTTGCTCGAAGTCAACCATTTCTATGATTTAAGACTCATCATTCCCTTGAAATGAATCACATTTGTTTCGTTGGAAGTACAATAAAGCGATCAGCTTTATTGTATGGTTGTGAACAATGTTTAGATTCAATTAAAATACATGTCTCCTATGTATGACTCTTCATACAATGTATTTTAAGATCTCAATAGAATCTTGGTACCTTAATAACTAGATAATAAATGCTTACTAAAACAAACTCTCCGTCTTATTATCAAAATGTACTTTCAATGCAAATAAATTTAATGAAACTAAGCATGAGAATATACTTCCTTTTTGGGGCACCATATTCTCAAAATTCCTAACAATCTCTCGCTTGCCCTAAAGCAAGTATGACATATCCCTCCTTCCAAGACCTTCTAAGTGACCATCGAAACTCTTTTGTGTTAGAGTCTTTGTGAATGGACTGACAAGGTTTTGTTTTGTTGGAATTTTCTTCACAAGTACTTCTCCATGTTATATGATCTCTCAAATGAGATGATACTTATTTTCAATATGTTTTGCTACTTTATGATTTCGCAGTTCTTTTGAGTTACCCACTGCTCCACTATTATCAGAATAAAGTGTAATAGGCTTGTCCGCATCTGGAATTACTTCAAGGTCCATAAGGAACTTACAAAGCCATATAGCTTCCTTTGTTGCTTCATAAGCTACAACATACTCGACCTCCATAGTAGAGTTTACAATACAAGATTGCTTTACACTCCTCCAAACTATGGCTCCTCCTCCAATGGAGAAAACAAATCTAGATGTTGATTTCCTATAATAAACATCGGACGGAAAATTTCAATCAGTGTACCCTATTGCTACAAGGTCACTTCCAGAATATACAAGCATGTAATTCTTCATTCTATGAAGATATTTAAAAATGCACTTGACTACAGTCCAGTGCTCCACACCTGGGTTTGACTGAAATCTACTAACTAATCCAATTGCATAGCAAATATCTGGCCTAGTACATAGCATAGCATACATGAGACTTCCAACGGCAGATGTATATGGAATCCATCTCATGTTTTCAACTTCCTCTGGAGTTTTAC
>NW_018397263.1:7508261-7512421 GCF_002168275.2 Theobroma umbraticum
TCTTGGAATCTTGCATAGCAAACTTGGCCAAAATCTTGTCTATGTAGGATGCTTAAGATAATGCTATCTACTTGTTCTTATGATCCCTTATAAGTTTGATCCCTAGAACATATCTAGCTTCTCCCAAATCCTTCATATTCAATTATTGGTTCAGCCAACCTTTAACTATTGATAACACTCCTATATAATTCCTAATGAGTAGAATGTCATCAACATAATGTTGGTATATGCCCTTGAGCCAATTAGATTGGTCGAGGAATATATGTAGTCATTTAATGCATATTTAATCACATAATTATATGTTATAGAGTTTTTCCTTCATGTTAGTGCAATAATAAAGAGTTATTAAGTACTAATTGGATGAAGCCGATGAACATAAAGGCTTTGCAAGAGAATTATTGTCAGTTAAAATTCTACTACGCAAGTATACGTATCAAATAGATAGTATATTAGCAAGCAGAGTATCGATCCCACAGGGAATTGATCTAAAATTTTACTAAATACTAAAATTAAAACAATTTAGTTTTATTCAAACAATTAAAATCTTAATTCTAATTGAACTAAAAATTACGCAACTAAAACTAATTTGATTGCAAATTAAAGCAATAAGATAATTGGGCAAACAGCAAATCAAACAAGCCTAGGATTACAATATCCCTCACACTTCATCTAAATCTTACCTCTCTTTCTTAACTTATTTCAATGGGTTGAATTGCTAACCTAGAGTCCTAAATTATTTATAAGGGTCTCCCGACTCATCTTATAAAAATATCTATTTTAACTAAAACACTATATCCCTATGTGAATTGAAATTAAAATAGACTCATTAAGTTCAGGCTATAATCTGGCTACATATGGCCTATAGGTATATCCCTATCCTATACGCAAATCAATTAATATGATCATATGCTATCCCAATTTTAGTCTACACTAAGCTCCCTTTCCCAAGTTTGTTTAGGTTTCTAGATCAATTTTATTGGTGGTCGAGCAATTAAAAGCATTAAGAACAAATTGGAATAAACAATTCAAATCCCATTGAAAATAAGCAAGAAGGAGATTAAAAATTAGATTACATGTGAGTTCAATTGCAATCCTAGAAAAATAATTTAGTTCATAGTATCTAATAAAAACTATATCCAAAGAAATTTAGCCATGAAACCAAGTTAAAGAAAATAAGAAAAATACAAAGATAAGAGAGAAAACTAATAGTTAGAGATTTGTGACCTTGATTCTCTCTCCAATTCTCTTGTTTCCTTGCTTTGTTCTTAGCTCTAAATCTCCAGAATATTTGCTTGCTGCCTCCCCTCCAAAATCTCTGGAAAAGTCTCCTTAAATAGGCTTCAAATAACCTAATTTTCGAAATCCCGTTAACTTCCCTTATTTTTAGGAAAGTCGTGCAGCGCTGCGGCGCTACTTCTCCAGCGCTGCAGCTTCTGAGAGCTCTGGAATTTTGTATGTGTGCTTCCTTTCATCAACGCTGCAGCCTTGTTCTCCAAGCGCTGTGGCAGTCTGTCAACTTCAAACGTGAGTTTCACTCTAATATGTTAGGAACTGGGCAAAGTAGTAAACATAAAAGTTTTATCCCTGTCTCTTAACTTTCCAATGGATTGAAAATTACATCAATTAGACTTCTGGATTGAAAGATTTGCTCCAAATACCGCATCATGTTCAGTCTTTACATACTGCTGCAGTGGTCCGACTTTGACAAATATTTTGACCATGATCCAATTAGAACTGGGCAAATTATTGAACATAAACATTATACCCCTTCTTCTTATAATTCGATTGGTCTAAGAATCACCTCATTTGGAGTTTTTTCGATAGAGATATGGTCAAAATACTGAAACATATACGAATGAAGCTATCACCATACTTGCACTGATTTTCATCAAATGAGTCTTTTTCATCAATTTCCTACAAAAGCCATAAGAGAAATTAGCAATAACTACTCTTAAAGTAATTTAAAATAAAATAACCTAAAATTTAACTAAAATAACTTAAATTAATCACTTAACAAGTAATCAAACTTAAACTAAAAAAACACCTAAAATGCTAAAATTCGAATCTAAAATCTCAAAGATCTAGCTACTTAAACTCCCAAAATGAGTCAAAATAACTCTATATAATAGAGTTATCGATTATAAAGTTGTTATAATTATGATATCACTATGCATCAAAGCCATGTTCCTAAAGTTGTTTCTGGTTATTGTATTGTCACTATAGGGCATTGACAATGCTCAAAGACTGGTACATGTAAAGCCTCCTTGCTTGGGAAGTAAGCAGTCGATCTTATAGATTGAAGTATTGGGATACTTGAGGATAATATGTAGGCATTTGTTAAAGAACAAGTTCACTGAACATGACCCACTACGAGAACTCTATTTGGTATTTCACTCAAGTGTCCATGGAAAAGGTTCTCATGTGATAGTCGTCTAGCTAGTTCTTAGACTTGAGACATCAGCTTATCTTATATGGGGAATGACAGAAATACTTTGATTTCACCCCTACGGGTTTGGAAGTAACCAAATGCCTAAATAGGGTGTTTTTGGGTATGCCATGAAGCATGCGAAGGTGACTGAGAGGTCAAGAAAGGATTCATCACCCCAAGTGATATGAAGGGATGTATCTCACTTGTTCTTAATTCCTGATTAACTTGTATAAAGTCTTTGGTCAAAGCATGATGAATTTGCGAAAAGTTAGTTTTTTAAATTCATAAGGTTAGTAATGAATTATGAGAACTAATATGAAATGTTATAAGTAGATACTGAGTCATGCTTAATGACATATCTGAGATATTTGATGAAAGGACCATATTGCACTGAGAGGCTTATCACCGAAGGCTTTGTTAGATTCTTTAATTGACTTTCTAACATTTAGATGGTCATGATGTATTGCTAGATGCCGCTCATAATCTATAAACATAAATTAATAATCAAATTGATATTTGATTATGATTTATATTTATTGCCAACATGTTAGAAGTCCAATGGGCCACACACGTTAAGTGACATGATTGGGATTAAATAAAGATAATTAATTAAGTTAGACTTAATTGAAACAGACTAAAATAAAGTGAGAAATTAATTAAGTTCTCAAAGACTTAATTAAATTAAAATACAACTGTTGTATTTAGGTTTACAAATTAGTTTGGTTATATAAATATGTTATGTTCGCAAACTAAATACTCTAAGCCTTGAACCACTTTGCAGCTGTTTCACAAAATAAGAAAAGAAAAATATTTTTTTTTGTGTGAAAAAAATAAGATTTAGCAAGAATTTTGATCTTTTTGTCTGAGAAACAAAACTTGCTAGCCCAAGTAAAATCCTACTTGGAGAAGGTCTTATTCAATCACTGTGTGGATCACTGTGTGGATCGCTGTTAGATGCCAAACACTTCAGTGGCTGATGATTTGACAAATCCTAAAGGTAAAGAGGCAAATATTTAGGATTTAATTAGCCTTTAATTATGATATCTGGAATGAGGTATGTAACTCTTAAGTTTATGAGTTTTCATAATTAATTTGAAAGTTACATGAAAAACACAAATATTTATCTTGTAGGATTCGATTATTTCGTAGATTAAATGCTAGTTTATGATTCCGCTGCGTTATATATTTTAATTTTTTATTATTTTCTTATTTGAGCATGAGGTCGAATCCTAGCACATAAAAGACTAGGAAAACAACCTTTTTATCCTATATCTTTTTACAGGCATAGGGTTCGTTAACATTTTGCTAAAAATCGCATGATTTGATAGCAGTATCAAATCTTAGGTTCCAAGACCTAGATGGTTGCTTAAGTCCATAAATGGACCTATGTAATTCACAAACCTTATGCTCATGGCCGTTTTTAATGAAACCTTCTAGTTAAGCATTATAAATGCACTCTTCAAGATCTCCATTTAAAAATGCAATCTTGACATCCATTTTCCATATCTCATAATCAAGATGTGTGGCTATGGATAGGAGGATGCTGATGGATTTAAGCATAGCAACTGTCGAGAAGGTTTCCTCATAGTCAATCCCTTCTCTTTGGGTAAAAGCCTCGGCCACTAGTCTAGCCTTGAAGGTCTCTACCTTCCCATCACTTCATCTTTTTCTCTTGTAAATCCATTTACACTCTATAGGTTTTATCCCTTCAAGTGGATCTACTAGAGTCTAG
>NW_018397263.1:7512431-7513826 GCF_002168275.2 Theobroma umbraticum
AATCCATGGAGTCTAACTCAGATTTCATTGCCTTATGCCTCTCTTTAGGATCAACCTCAACATTGTTAATAGCTTCCTTATATGTAATAGGATCAAATTCATGTTCTTCTAAGAGTGCAATCATGTTTTCTCCCAAACCCATGCATCTTTTTATTTGTCTCACAACCCTCCCACTATGTTGAGGCACCACTATTTGATGTTCAGGTTGTGTTTTTGATCCGGCCTTTGAATCAGACTGTGTTATGACATCTTCGAGGATTGTGATTTATCCGACCTTTGATCCGACCTTTACTTCTAGGTTTGTGATTTATCACAAACTCTTCCTTTAAGAAAGTGGCATTTGTACTAACACAAACTTTCTTATCTTGAGGATTATAAAAGTAATAACCTTTTATTCCGTTTAGATATCCTACAAACAAGCCCACCTCAGTCTTTGGTTCCATTTTTGTGGACTCAGGCTTTAAAACATGTGTAGGACACCCCTAAGTTCGCAAATGATGTATAGATGATTTACGCCCTATTTATAGCTCCCTTGGTATCTCAAGCACAGCCTTAGATGGAGCAAAATTGAGCAAGTACTAAGTAGTTTGCATACAATATCCCCAGAATGAGATTGGAAGGTTAGCATAGGACATCATGAATCTAACCATTTCTAAAAGGGTTTTATTTCTTCTTTCAGCTGTACCATTATGTTGAGGTGTTCTTGGCACTCACTAATTGGAAATTATCCCATTGTCAGTGGGATATTGATGAAATTCATCTGATAAATACACACCTCTCTGATCTAATTGAAGTTGTTTCAATGGCTTGCCTAGTTGCTTTTCCATTTCGACTTTGAATTATTTGAATTTTTCATAGGATTCACTTTTTCTATGCATTAAATACACAAAGCGATGTTATGAAATATTCATAACCTCTTCTAGCTTCTACATTCATTGGTCCACACACATCTGTGTGCACCAAGTGTAGAATGTTTTGTTTTCTATTACCTTTTGCCTTGAAAAGCCCTTTAGTCATTTTAGCGTCAATACAAGACTCACATACTGGCAAAGGACCCTTAACCATGCCTAGTAGAGTACCATCCTTTATATGCTTATTAAGTCTATTTTGATTGATATGACCTAAACACAGATGCCAAAGATAATTTTGATTTATACTAGATTCTTTGACTTTTTCAGTTTTAAATCGTATTACTTTTACAACATTTGCAGAATAAGTCATAGGCTCAAGGAAACAAAGATTATATCTTAGAATTCCAAAACAAATAAAATCTTTATTCAAATAAATAATGAGTGTCTCATTGAAATAAACTAAATGTCTAGACTTTATTAGACAAAAGACAGAAATCAAATTTTCGTAAGTTTTTGGAATGTAATAAACATTTTCCAAAACTAA
>NW_018397263.1:7513836-7518412 GCF_002168275.2 Theobroma umbraticum
TAAGGAAATTGAAGAATAATGGCTCCCACTATTAATGTTGAAACGAAGGTTTCATTTGCCATCCTCATCCGAAACTACCCTTTACTTAGGTTTCTCCTCTGTTGAAACCGTTATAAAGAATTGCAAACATGGTTAGTGGCTCCAAAATCTACTATCCAAGTATTTGTAGAATCAACTACTAAATAGGCTTCTAACATATTTAGAAAACCCATACCTTGTTTATTCTTCTAGATTTCTTCAAGGTAGACCTTGTAATTTTTCTTCCAATGCCTTTTCACACCACAATGGAAACATTTTCCTTTGATGCTGCCTTTTGAAGCAGTCTTTTTCTTCATGAGCTTTTTCTTTGCTCCCACTAAGCCCTTAGAAATCTTTTTATTTCCAACTATCTTATTTTTACCTCTGTGTTTGGGCTTAGAAGTGGAAATTGCATGTTATTCGGGCTTTTTTTTCAAATCAAGAACCTCGTCCACATTTTAAAGATCATTCATTAGCCCATTTAGAGTGTAATCTTTTTACCTCTGTGTTTGGGCTTAGAAGTGGAAATTGCATGTTCTTCGGGCTTTTTTTTCAAATCAAGAACCTCGTCCACATTTTAAAGATCATTCATTAGCCCATTTAGAGTGTAATCCCTAATGTGCAGTTCATAATCCAATTTGAACTATGAAAATGATGAATCTAAGCTATGAACGATCATTGATATTTGTATTTTCGTATATATCTCAGCACCATTTAGTTCTGCCTCATTGAGACAAAAGATCACTTTCAGCATGTAATCTCTAATTGGCCCCCCTACTTAAGGTTCTTAAAAGCATTGATTGCTTTCACCTTAGCAGATCTAGTTTTCGTACTAAAGATCTCATGTAAGTGCAATATTATGTCAATAGCATTACCCATGCCTTCGTGCTACTTTGGCAATATACTATTCATAGAGGCTAGTATATAACATTTAGCTAGCTTGTTTGCATCATGCTACTTCTTATGATATTCAATATCTTGTGGAGTTGACAAAGGATTCAGTGGTTCAGGCTTATGGTTAGAACAAACCCATGTGATCTTGTCATAATTAAGGACAATATTAAGGTTTCTTTTCCATTCAGAGTAGTTATCACCATTCAGAGTGCATTTGTTTAGCAAAATTGAATGTGGATTCATATTTATGATGCAGATATGTTTTTGAAAGTACATTTGAAATTATGTAAGCATACTAGTTATTCACAAACTTTGAACATTTCATGATGCATGTATGCATGTATGCATGATAACAATATATAATAGCCTAAAAATTATATTATTAGTTCAACGGTCATCTACCTTTCTGTAATAAATTAATAGACTATGGGCCATGAAAATTTACTACTAGGCAAACTAGGACCCTCCCACTGAACTATGTTGCCCAATATCTTCACATTTAACAAGGTTCAGGAGCATCTTCATTTGGTCCATGAAGTTTACTAACAGAGTCATTGTAGGCAGGTTAATAGTAAATTCATGTTGAGTGTAACAACTATTGTTTCATTCTTTTTAAGCTTCTTACTTAGTGAGCCCCTATGAGAGGTCTCACTTCATAATCCACCTAAAATGATTTATCTTTTCCGAGACCTAGTCCGTTATAGTAACACCCCGTACCCTGGTATGGAAGTCAATATAACCTTATCGATAAGACCAAGGTCAATTGATGCTAATCTAAGTGCGTAAGAGTGGAGACGAGTAGAAAAGAATATTTTAGAATAAAATATTTCATACATAGGAAAATAATAATAAAATAACAATATTTTATTAAAGATAAAGTAGTGTGTTAAAAAGGTGATTTGGAAGTAAAACGGGGTAAAGTGAAACACTTTGAGACCCAAGGACTCAAATGAAAAGTTTTAGAATAAAATAATATTTTATTAATAAAATATTATTAAAATATTCATATTTTATCTATTATTGAAATTAGTCATGAAGGAGGAGTATATGGCTAATCTAACTGTGATAGAAGAAGTAAGAAAGAATTTTGAAGAAAAACGACATTAGTGAGGCCTGCATACCTTTATTAAATAAGCAAGAAAGGGTAAGTATATATTTAAATATTATAGTGACACCTTGGTAAAGTACGAGTTTGATATTTTATTTGTACAAGTTGAAAGGAAGAAAAATAGAAGGAAATTGGTATTAAAGGAATGATGGGAGGACCTAATTGAAAGGAATAAGAAGTTGAAGGGTGAAATTGTAAATAATGAAAAGTAAAAGGGTGAAGTTGCAATTATGAACAAGTTGAAGAACCAAATTGTAATTTATGAAATATTTAAAGGACCAAATTGAAAAGGATGAAAAGTTTGGATGGTTAAATGGAAAATAATGTGAAAATGGAGGACTTATGTGTAATTTTACTATTTTAAGTTAATGAAAATTAACTAACCAATGAAAATTAGATTGTGTGGAAAGATGGAATATGCATGTAACAAATACTATTACATGTAAAGATATGCATGCAAGGATTTACTACTTGTGGGAAACATGTGGGACTCCCATCATGTGACAAATAAAAAGGAAGGAAACAAATGCACAAGGTGAAATATGCATGTGATTTTACTAGTCAAAGAAAGTATAGAAGATTTAGGCATGATGGACATTTGGTGGCAATGTTGGATTGAAAGAAAAGAAGTGTATATGCATATAATGTTATTAGCTAAATTGTAACACCTTGTAGCCTCGTATAGAAGCCAATAAGGCTTTATCGATAAGACGAAGGATAAATTAACATAAATTTAAGTACCAAAGAGCGGTGATAGGTGAATGAAATATTTTGAAATAAAATATTTCATACATGAGAAAATAATAGTTAAACAATAATATTTTTATCGAGGATGACTTAGCAAGTTAGAAGGTGATTTGGAAGTGAACTGAGACAAAGTGAGACACTTTGGGACCCGAGAAGACAAGTAGAGAATGTTAAAATAAAATAATATTTTATGAATAAAATATTATTAAAATATTAATATTTTATTTGTTGTTAAAATTAGTAATGAAGGAGGATTATAACGGCTAATCTAAGTGGGGGAGAAGAAGAACGAAAAAATTTTGAAGAAAATTGATGTAAGTGCAGCTTGCGTGTCTTTATTTAATAAAGCAAGAGTGGGTAAATATATATTCAAATATTATGGTTACACCATGGTGAAATGCAAATTTGATATTTTATTTGTACAAGTGTAAAGGAAGAAAGATTGAAGGAAATTAAAATTTAAAAGAACACAATGACCTACATTTTGCATCAAAAATTGTGCCTTGTGTCTTTATGTGACATGAATAGTTAAAAGCACTTGTTAAATGGTTTAAATGCAATTTTTGAGAACCAGTTTTAGTCCAATCTTTATACAAGTGTTTACATCATGCACTTAAATATAAAAAGCAATAATTTGAAAATTATTGACCCTTGCTTTCAAATGATTTAAAACGAAACACTTGAAAACCTAGATTTAGTTTTGAAAATGGTATTAACAAACCGAAAGCGTCGAGACTAAGCTGAATGTCACATCAAGATAGTGTGACCTTTTGTGCACAAGTAAGCTCTAGCTATAGAACCTATATGTCATTGATAGGCTGTTAGACTTGGCTAGGGCCATTGTCTGTGATATATACATGGCAAGGCCATAGGTTGATATATGTGGCTAGTGCACAAGTTGATATACATGGTTGTGACTACCTGATTTCTCCGATGTCAGCCAACATCATCGAGACTGCCATGGCTATGGGAATCCGATGGAAAGAAGCTCTCAGATTGTTATTACGTGGAAGTGGCTTCATGGATTGATTACTATGCTTACCTACTCAAGAGCTTTGAGAGTTTTTAGACTCGTACTATTTTGCATGGTGGAGAGTTAATGTTTTTCCACAGCTCTCCTCTATTTGACTAATAGCTTTCAGCACCTTATATGTGATTATGAGTTGATTTATGTGGGTGTTCATGTAGATTTGGACATGCCACTCATTTTGGGAACGTGCGTACTTTTATACCGTTGTTTGTTTTGATGGAAAGAGATGATTTTGATGATTTTGATGATTGAAATTTATTTTGCTATGCTTGTTTTCTGTATTATTTTGCCAAATAAAGTTTAGCAATTTGATTTTACGGCATTATTTTTTCAAGCCACAAATGGCCTACTTCTTATTGGGTTTTATAAAAGTATCATTTTATATTCAGGTTTTAATATTCAAATTATCTACTTTAAGCTTTTTCCCATCTACACCCTACTCACGGAGCTGATGATCACTGAGTCTGTAAGACTCATCCTATTATTTTCTCTTTTACAGATAGTGATCAGCCTAGCATGCGTTCATCACTGAGTCTGTAACACTTTATTCCAAGTCACTCTGCTACTAGAGGTTAAGTCATCATAGTGTAATTTGCTATGAAATTAGAGATTAGCGTCAATACAGATGTACATTTAGAGATTATAAACCTTAATATATTATTTTTATAATTATGTGGAATAAAGGTTAAGTCAATTTATAAAGACTATTGTTCAAATCTTATTACAAAGAGTTATACAGATCAAAGTAATTTCATAGATTGATGGCATGAATATGAAGT
>NW_018397263.1:7518687-7519311 GCF_002168275.2 Theobroma umbraticum
GGTCCAATAAGAAACTAAAGAAACAAAACTAAGAAATAACAAAAAGAAAAAGGAAAAAGGCAATGAAGACTTTGGGTGCTTGGGCAGACCATGCCTTTGAGAGAAAAAGAAAGGAAAGAAATGGCTTTGTAAGTTCCACCCACATGGTAGAGAGAAAAGAGAAGAAAGGATAGATTTTGAAGAAAACCTAAGGCAACCATGAAGATTTCTTTCCCTTTACGTTGTTGAGATTTGATATTTCACCATCCAAAAAAGATATTTGAAACTTGGAGGAGAATGTGTGGCTCGGTTTTGTGATTCAAGTAAGGAAAAGGTAAGAGAATGGCTTCAGTTTGAATGTATCCTTGGAAATTCATATTGGTAATGTTGGGTTGTGTTTATGGTAGCAAAGATTTTTAAGATTTGAAGAATATGGATGCATGCATGCCATTGATCCTTGGTTAGGTGATGGATTCAAGATAAAATGAAATAAGGGTAAGATATCCTTTACCTTTGAATTCCTAAATGGTGGAAAAATGTGGGTGTTAATTGATAGATTTATATGTGGCAGCCTTGATAATAAAGCTGTGGAGATGGGTTGAGATGCATGCATGGTTCAAGCTACTTTAAAGGGTAAGCATGCAA
>NW_018397263.1:7519327-7519454 GCF_002168275.2 Theobroma umbraticum
TACCTTAAAATTGGCTAGGAGAAATGCTTATGCTAGTTAGAAATGTTAAGGTTGCTTGCTATGTTGTTGAAAGAATTAAGGAGGAACAAAATGGATGGAAGATTGGGAAACAAAGCATTGAAAGTTA
>NW_018397263.1:7519464-7519773 GCF_002168275.2 Theobroma umbraticum
TTATGCATGTAAGCTTGGAAATAATTGAGTGAAATAGGATTGATTGTTGCTGCCATATATGTGGTTAATGCTAGGAAAATATAAGATGGACTATGATGAACGTTGTTTGGAAAGGCTAAAATGTGCACTTAATGTTATAAATAAGTTATTGGTACATCTAATATGGAGAATTATGCATGTAAAGGTTAGGAATTCCTTTAGTAAAAATATGGTCAATTTTTCTTTTTACAACCTCATTTTGTTGACGTGTTCTAGGTGTAGAAAAATTATGATCTAACCCCTTTTCATTACAAAAGTTTTCAAACTCAT
>NW_018397263.1:7519966-7520453 GCF_002168275.2 Theobroma umbraticum
CCTCTTACAATGATTTACAAATGCAAGTAGAGCATCATTTTTATGAGCAAGGGAGTAGACCCAAGTATACCTAGAGTAGTCATCAACTATCACAAAGCTATATGATTTGCCTCCTAAGCTAGTTGTGTTTATTGGGCCAAATAAATCAATATGCAGTAGTACAAGAGGTTTAGAGCTTGAAACAAACTTCTTGGTTTTGAAAGATGTTCTAACTTGTTTACCTAGTTGGCAAGCATAAAAAATCTTATAATTCTCAAATTTAAGTTCAGGCAATCCAATAACTAGATTTTTTCTCATCAATTTTGAGATGGTATGCATGCTCACATGTCCAAGTCTCCTATGCCATAACCAGCTATCATTTCCATCATTTGCCATAAGGCATGTTTCGCAATTAATATCAAGATCTTCAAGAAATATAACACACATATTCTTAATTCTTTTTCCTATAAATGAAACTTTATTGGTACTAATGTCTATCACTTCACAT
>NW_018397263.1:7520553-7528732 GCF_002168275.2 Theobroma umbraticum
AGAATTTTAACTGACAAGGACACTTTAGAAAATCAAGAACTAATGCTAACATCCTCCAATCAGGTTTGTATAGGCCTACATTATTTAAAGATACTAATAATTTTGTTTTCCATTGTGACAGGTGCTAAAGAGTAGGTAATAACTCAAGGCGACATTAGATGCCTCTCAACAACATAATGTAGATAGAAATTTTTTATGTGTGGGGTATTGACTTCATGGGTCAGTTCATATCATCATACAACAACAAATACATCTTGCTTGCTGTAGATTATGCCTCTAAGTGGGTTGAAATGATAGCCTTTCCTCACAATGATTCCAAGGTGGTGATGAATTTCATCATGAAGAACATTTTCACTCGATTTGGCACTCCAAGGGTAATTATTAATGATGAGGGGAGTCACTCTTACAACAAATATTTTGATGCATTTCTAGCAAAATATAGCATTAAACACAAGCTTGCAACTGCATAGCATCTTTAAACTAGTGCCCAAATGAAAGTGTCCAATACAGAAAGTAAAAGGATTTTGGAGAAAATGGCTTATCCCATAAGAAAAGATTGGGCAGAAAGATTGGATGATGCACTGTGGACATATCGAACTAGTTACAAGACCCCAATTAGCATGTCTCCATACAAGTTAGTCTTTAGTAAAACTTGTCACCTACCAATGGAGCTTGAGCACAATGCTTATTAGGTCATGAAAAAGTTAAATTTTGATTTACAAATGACAAATGAGCAAAGGTTGTTGAAATTAAATGAACATGATGAACTTTGCCTTCAAGCTTATGAGAATGCCAAACTCTATAAGGAGAAAACAAAGCAATGGCATGATAAAAAGATAGCAGAACAAAGCTTTGAGCCCAGTCAATCGATGTTGCTTTATAATTCTCACTTGAAATTATATTTAGGGAAGCTTAAATCAAGATTGTCCAGTCCTTTCATTGTCAATGAGGTATTTCCACATCAAGCAATCGAAGTTAGGGGGACGGATGATCAAAAATTCAAAGTCAATGGATAAAGATTGAAACATTATTAGGGAGTTAAAATTTATAGCCAAAAGTCCTCAATACACTTGCTTAACATGGCCTAGAGTCCAAGTTAGTCTAGCCAAATATTATAAATGAAATGCTTCTTGGGAGTGAATCTAGGTGTTTGGTTTCAACAAAAATCAAAAATAAAAAAGAAGACAGAGCCACGGCCCTTAAAATTAGAACCGTGGCCCTCAAAACAAGAAATAATTGACTCAACACAAAAAAGTTGATTACCGTAACTTTCATAATGAAAGCTGCAGCTCTAATGGAAAGAAAAAAAATTATTAGGAACAAAAAGATTGAGCACTACGGCCCCTCACAATGAAAGTCGTGGCTTGGTAAAAAGAAAGAAAATTCATTAAAAACATAAAGATTGAGCACTGCAGCGCTCACTCTGAGAGCCGCAACACTGGAAAGAAGAACTCAAGATAGAATGCTTGAGTGCTGCAATGCTGAAACTTGAAGCAAACCGCTTCAAGCTTCCACAAGCGAGAGTCGCAGCCCTTAAATATGAGAGTTGTGACGTTGGAGTGAGCCCAACGCTACTTTATTTCATTTAAAAACTTCTTTTTCCCTTTTCCTCCCCCATTCTTCAACTAGCCCCTTCTCCCTCTATATTCTTCCTTTAGAAAATTTTCTTGCCTTTCTTACTACAAACCTTGTCTCTTGGGTTTTCAAAGTTTGCATTGTCACTCATTCTTCCTCCTCCACTCCACATATTTTCTCAAGTAAGGATTTTTTTTTCATTTTTCCTTAGTTTTTGGGAGTTTTTGAGATTTTTCTTGGTTTTTGCTGATAAAATGTGTCCATTATTTTTATTTCATAGATTTTTAGCATATTTGAGTAATTTTTATTTGATTAATGATGGGCTTGTTCATGTTCTCTTGATGATGGGTTGAGTTCATAAAATTTGGTGTGTTTTGAATTTTTTATGTTATTGATAATAGTTATTTTTTATTTGAATAAATCAACATTTATTTGATGAATAGTGGGTATGTGAAATTTGTGTGGGTCAAGAGTATGTGCTGCAATGTGTTGTGGGAATTCTTGCAGTTGTTGATATGGGGTAATGGAAATCTTGAAAGATGCCTATTTATTTATTGTGCAAATAAAAAAAATGTTTGGCAGATGATGAGTATGTAAACTTTATTGCACTTTTGGTTTGGTAAATGGAATGATATTTAATGGCTGTTGATGAATGATTAAAATTCTTGAGCATTTTGGATGAGTCAAGTTTGTGAAGGTTAATAAAATTTTATTTGATTAATGTTCATTATTGTGGAAAATGCATGAACTCTTGAAAGGTATGGTGTGGGATAATCAAATGTCTATAGGGCGATGTTTTCTATGAATCAGTGTGCAAGTATTGAGTTGGCTCAGTTGAATTAATTAATTAGTGCACTTGGAAATTTACATTTTTCATGGTTATTTGTTTGACATATCTTGTAAGTAGCACTAATTGCACAAAAGTACTTTGGATTTGTTTTGATTGATTGAATTTCATTTGCAGGAATGGCACCAAAATGATCCAAACCAAGTTCAAGTGATGCTTTCGATCGATCCAAGTTTGTCTCAGTTGATGCCTCTGCAAGATATCATATTTCATTGATCAACAAAGTGCCCATTCTTCAATGAGGACTCAATATCCCCATCACCCATTATAAGGAGATTCGCCAAATGATATGAGAACAATGTTGGCAGCTATTTTGTGACCAAATTAAAGCTGAGGTTGTGCCTATGGTAAAGGAGTTTTATGCAAATGGGTTTAAGCATGTTGATGGTATTGCTTTTGTGTGTGGCAAATAGGTCCTTTTTCATAGTCAGGCAATCAGCACACTTTTTGGAACTCCCAACATTGAGAATGATGAATATGGGCAATACTTGGGTAATCATCAAGATTTTAATGAGATCATATTAACGCTCTATGTTGAGGGAGCCCAATGGAAAATGTCAAATGGAGAACCTATTCTTTTCAAATGAAGTGCCATGAAGGAGTAGAAATTCAGGTTACATTTTGTGGCAACGAGATTGGTTTCATCGACTCACATCAACAACGTGACAAGGGATCATGCTATTCTTATTTAAGCCATTTTGATGCATCAATCCATTAACATTAGTAAGGTTATCTCTCATGCCATCTTACATGCGAGCCAAACTAAACGAGATGGCATAAGATTTCTTTCTTTGATAATTGCATTATGTGCAAAAGCGGGTGTGTGTTGGAGTGATAAGAAAGAACTACAACAACCAAAAATACCAAACACAATGGGCATTCGTAAGCGATTGGAAAAGTCTACACTGGTAGCTTGTAGTTCTTTGCAAGTTGCCCCACAACCTCCACAACGGGCTCCCACGCGTAATGTTGCTTAATGGATAAAGCGCATTGAACGTCGTCTAAACCGTCACAAGAGGCAAAATCAGGCAATTAAACAATTGATGAGAGCTTATGCAGAACATATTGGGATGGATGTAACTACTTTTCCTTCGATGCGTACGGATTTAGACTCTAATGATGATTTTGGTGTGAATGATCAAGAGGACCAATAGACTGCAACTCTAGAGCTAGAGTAGTATTCGTTACCTTTTTCTCTAATTTTCTTTTATCACATTGAGGATAATGTTTTATTCAATGTTTGGGGGAGTCTTTTAGCATTTATTTAGTTTATGCTTTTCGTTATGTTAGGTTTATTTAGTTTATTTGCTATTAATTGTTTTTGCTTTTATTTTAAGTTATGTTTTGCATGTTTTATTTGTGTTTAAAAAAAATTTGGGATAGTTTGCACCTTATCCATGATTATGCCAATTCTAAGATGATAATCTGATTATCTTGTGATTCTTAGTTTTTGGGAAACATATAGTTATGATTTAATTTTATGTGATATTCTTGTGATGGCTTTATTTTAGAATGTGACTTCTAATAATTTGAGCACCATAGATATTTTTTTAACTTATAATTGTTATGTGATTTAGAAAAAGTTTATGTTAATAAAAGCATAGTAAAGTTAAGGATTCTAGAATTTATTTGATTCTCTCTCAAGGTAAAATCTTAGACAACTTCTAAGATAGGAGATGATTTAAGCCATTTTAGATAGGAGATGATTTAGGCCATCTTTGGATAGTTTGAGCCTTTTCGAGCCTACCTTGATATATATTTATCTGTAATAACCCCTTTTGAGTTTATTTTTCCTTTTCTTTGCAACCACATACTAGCTTAAGCCTTTTTCTTTATTTCTAATTTTGAACCTTTCACTGTAAAGTATTTCAATTTTTTTAGGAAATATCTTAAGCTTAAAGTTAAATCGAGGGAGAAAGGTGGATTGATTAAAAGAAAAAAAAAGAAAGAAGATGAAAAAGGTGATTGGTGTTATAAATTTACCCTTTATTCATAATAGTCAAAAATAAGTTTGGAGGTGTAAAAAAATAAGAAAAAAAAAAGAAATAAGGTGTGTTGTACAAAAGAAGGTTTACTTCAAGTTTAGGGGTGATACAAATTTCTTTTTGAGCTGTTTATGGATCCTAAATTGATTAAGTGCTTGAAGTCAATTTAAGCCTAAATATATCCTTTACCATACCTTGACCCTAGCCTTGCATTACAAGCCTAATAAAGTCTTGTTGATCCTTGAATAAGTGTAAGTCTACGTTAGTGCAGAGAGAGATGAAAAGCAAACTTATGGGATCCTAGTACTAATCTATACTTATATTTAGCATGAACCAATCCGAATTGCATGATATTCTTTGTAACAGATTATTCACATGCATATAAACACAAAGTCCATTAGAAAGTGAGCTTTCATTTGAATTGATGCATGAATTTGGAGATTCATATAAACACAAATCATAACTTGGTGAATTTTTATCTCTCGAAAAGTTTTATTTTTATTTTTGTTGTTTTCTTTTATTTTGCTCGAGGACTAGCAAAATCTTAGGTTTGGGGGTGTGATAATTCTACGAATAGAATTTTTTTTATCTCAAATTGTTCTTAAAAGCTAGATAAGTTCTTAAGTTTAGGTTAGAATTTAGTTATTTTTAGTTATTTTTCTATTTAGTTTATTTTTATGAAGTTATTTTAATTTTAATTTTATTTATCTTAATTTAGTTATTATCTATTAGTTATTATGCAGTTGTAGGATTTAAGGAAATTGAGCTTAATTTTGGAAAGTTTAGTATTTGAAGGACATCAAATTCTACTTGCATATGCTTCGGTATTTTGCCTATAACTCTCAATATAAAACTCTAAATGATGAAATTCTTGTGCCATTGGAAAGCTAAGAGATAGAGCTATAACTTTCATGAAGATCACTTTGTGCAGTTCTGCATCAGAGATAAAGAAAATTGCATTAGTAAATGACTAGATGTAATGCTACTAGAATGGTAATTTTGAGAGATGATATTTGATGTTTAGGCCTCATCACACTTTTAAGCCCAACTAGAATAAGTAGGTTAACTTAGATAATTTTAGGTTAAGTTTGTTAGTATATATATGATATTTTTATGAGACATTGAGAGACAACTTCTAGAGATTCAAGAGGTTTAAAGTTGAGGTAGAAACTCCGAAAGCAAGGCTGTAATCAATCATTTTGGTTTCTTCCTTAGCTTTTATGTTTCCTGTTACTCTCAATGGTTGAAATTTATATAATGTTATTTTTCTTTGCAATTATGCATAGTTAATTTCCTTTTTGTACGATTGCAATTGAACTCATGTGTAATCTAAGTTTTTAATGTCTTTTTTGCTTATCTTTAATGTGATTTGACTTGTTTATTCCAATTTGGTCTTAATGCTTTTAATTGCCTAATCACCAACTAAATTGATTTAGGAACCTAAACAAACTTGGGAAAGAAACTAATGACAAGGAGTAGTGAAAAATAGGATCATGAAGGCGACAACCTTAGTTAATGGTGATCAAGCTTGTCGACCTAGATTAGATTGTGGAACAATAATTAATTTTAGAACATCGAATGTTTTCATGACATGATTATCAAGATGAGATGTTTTGGTTTTGGGCCTATGGCTAAATATTTTATTTTATGTTTGGGAAATATAGATTTATATTTTGCTAGCATCAAATGCTTAGCTTATATATATTTATATATTTACATTACATCTCATTTTATTTTGGAATTGTTCTAAATTATTTATCCTTAAGTATAACCTTGCATATATGATAATCAATACTACGTCATAATGATAAGATCATTATGAGATTATTTTTCTTTTGATTATGAATCAAAAAAGAAATTAATGTGTTGACTTAGATAAAATTGAGTCCTAACTCAATGAATTCACAATAAAATTATGAACATATTTAGTTAAAAAGCATTCTTATTGAGAAAAAATATCTAAATTAAGATTTCTTAGAACTAAATAACAATTGATTATCATATTGAATTTATAAGAGATGAATCATAAAGCATTCCAACCCCAATTAATCGCGTGAACTAACTTTGGATAGGATTTCATCCCATAACCAATGATGAACGACTTATAAAATATATCTATACATAAAAGTTATGGATATGATGCCCTTAAAGAAAGTAAATAAGTTTTCTTAGTAAGATTTCTATATATGATAGAAATAGTGGGAGCTATTGACACTTTAAAGGTCAAGGGTCATGAAATTATGAAATCTAATAATAAGATCTATGCACAAAGACTAATTTAATGGGATGCATATGGATGCATAATTCATGGATGAATCCATTAAATAGAAACCATTAGTTAGATGCATGTTGATGCACTACTCATATAAGATGAGTCTACTAAATGATCGAACATGAATGATTGGATAATAATCTTTATTCAATGAATTCAAAGTAGTTGAATACATTGAATAAGATAAACTTGTTTGTGCAAATCATAAGGCTAGTTAGAGTAAGATAAGTAACTCATTGTATACGATACATTTTTCAATCTAAGAAAACCAAAATGGAACTAAAGAGTTAAAGCCTAAAAGGGGACTCAACAAAAAAATTTAAGATGACATGTTAAAGGAGTTTAAGTTAAAGAGAATCCTAAATGTTGAAAGTAATATAAAGTCATGATTGAGCAATTGTATTAGAATGATTCCAAAACAAGAGATAACTACATGATTATATCTATAATCGGATACAAATCTTTTGTTTAGGCTACAAACAAAGAGATATATGGATCATTGGTTTAATGAACCAATAAATGATTCAGAGTTGCTAAAGTAACAATAAGAGCCACAATAATAGAATCAAGGTCTCGCTGTTATCTAAATTAGTACTTTGATATATGACACTAGAGATTGTCAAACATACAAATTGACATATTCTCAAATATTACAATTTAAGTTGTCCTAGTAGAGACACAATCGCTAAGCGAAAGAGTTTGATATTGGATATGTTAGCAATTGACTCAAGAGCAAGTGGGAGATTGTTGATACATGCCCAAGACCCAATTGGATTGGTGGCGGAATATATATTGTCAATTAATGCGTATTTAATAGCATAACTATGTGGGATAGAGGTTTCCCTTCATATTAGTGCAATAATAAGGAGTTATTAAATACTAATTGGATGCAACCCATGGAACATAAATGCCTTGCAAGAGAATTGTAAAGTTGTTACAATTATGAGATCACTATGCATTAAGCCATGTACCTAAAATTGTTCCTAATCATTGTATTGCCAAGACAGGGCATTGACAATACTCAAAGGCTGGTACATGTTAAGCCTTCTTACTTGGAAAGTAAGCAATTGATCTCATAGATTGAAGTATATGAGATACTTAAGGATAACATGTAGGTGGTTGTTAAAGAGCAAGTTCACTGAAGAAGACCCACTATGAGAACTCCATTTGGTATTTCAGTCAAGTGTCTATGGAATACGTTGTCATGTGATAGTCATGCAATTAGTCCTCAAACTTGAAACACTAAGTCATCTTGTATGGGGAATGAAATACTTTGATTTCATTTTTACAGGTCTAGAGGTGACCAGATGCTTAAACAGGTTGTTTTTGGGTATGCCATGAAGCATGCAAATGTGAATGAGTGGTCAAGAGAGGATTCATCACCCCAAGTGATATGAGGGGATGTATATCACTTGTTTTCAATTCTTGATTACCTTGTATAAATATTTTGGCCAAAGCATGATGAATTTAAAGAAAGTTAGTTTCCTAAATTCATAAGGT
>NW_018397263.1:7528832-7529781 GCF_002168275.2 Theobroma umbraticum
TTGCTTACTTCTCAAGTAAGGAACATAGAATGTACTTGTCACTAGGCATCATCGATGTCTAGTCTCAGTGATACATTGACCGAGAATATTTTTAAGATTACGCTCTGATGCATAAGAATCTCATAACTACTACCCAATACAGTTTTCTTTCAAGGCATATTAATCTCATGGACTTTATCTAATTAGACTTTATAGCTTGTTATAATTGATGTCTTATTGATGAAGGAAAACCTTTAATTATTCAACATGAATAATGTTTTTGCATGATTGGAATCATGCCTTAACTAATTGCAATTGGCTGCAGGGCTCATCCCAACATCTCCCATTGGCACAAAGCCAATTGCTTCCTCATTGTATGTGGATTCAAATCCATCTAGCAATCATGTCTCCATGTAGACTCGCTTGTGCCCTTCAATGTGATTAATTCTTTTTATCTATCTTCGAAATGTCTATGTATCACATCATGTGATATTACTATATCTAGATCCAATGAGACCCAGGTTCTACTGTTATGGCTCCATTGTTACATTAACAATGTCCAGAACCCTTTATTAGTTCCATGAACTAACGATCTAAATATCTTTTTATTTGAGCCCTTTATAATAGGATGTATATGACTTTATTTATATGCACGTATAATCCTTTTTGCTCCTTGGGACCATTCCAACTAGATTATGTTGCATGCATCATATTCATGTGTCACTTTATGTTATGCCATTTGGCCCTTTTAAACTTTTTATTGTCATTAGGCTCCCACTAAATCGAAGATCCTTTGTGAGAGTAATATTCAAACTCTTTTGAATATTCCATGAGCTATATGCATCTCAATGTATGCTTGGAATCACATTGGTTTGGAATATCATAATGGGCTTTTATGTTGGAAAGATATGGACCAAATTATATTGCAATATGAAGTTGTTTTCTTTCTTGAACATTCATCTCTATGTTT
>NW_018397263.1:7530330-7530445 GCF_002168275.2 Theobroma umbraticum
AGCATTTAATGCTTTAGGTAGTCCATCCATGTGGTCATCTCTTGAGCCAAGATCTTACTCTTGTTTTTCTTTGGTCCCTATAATATGTCAAACATATGAGAACCAACTTAGAGGT
>NW_018397263.1:7530455-7530828 GCF_002168275.2 Theobroma umbraticum
TTTAATATATAAAGTAGAATTACTTAGCAAATGGGACCTGAATCAGAAACTTCAATAAGTTTTTTTTTCTTGCTCATAATAGCTAGGTACTCCTTGCAGTTCCTTCTTCAATGCCCAAGTTTTCCATAATGATGGCAAATATCTTTCTCTTTGTCCTTTTTGACACGTCCCTTAGGCTTCAGTTGCCTTCTCATTTTGGGATTTTACTTTTTTCCCTTTTTGCGCTTTCTTTTTTTGTTGCTTCATATGAGCCTTAGAAGAAGAAACAAGAAGCAATGATCCCTTATCTTTCCTAATGGACCTCTCTGTCATGTCTATCATATTCAAAAGTTTGGGAAAAGTGGCTTTTAATCGATTCATATGAAAGTTCAAC
>NW_018397263.1:7530838-7531045 GCF_002168275.2 Theobroma umbraticum
TAAAGCTGTCAGGAAGAGATTGTAGAACTAAGTCTATACTTAGCTCATGATCCACTGCTAATCCCAATTGTCTGAGTCTCTTGATGAGTCCAATCATCTTTAGCACATGAGGTCTAATAGAATTGCCTTCTGCCATCTTGCATTGGAATAGTTCTTTAAAGATCTTATATCTCTTAGTGTGCCCCTCCTTATCGAACAGTTCTCTAA
>NW_018397263.1:7531055-7531273 GCF_002168275.2 Theobroma umbraticum
CATGGATTGGACATCCATGTGTTCATGCTACTTTTGGAGCTTAGGGGTCATATTGGCTAACATCACGCATGCTGCTTGATCATCGTCATCTTTATGATGTTGATATGCCTCTTTATCCTCAACACTAGCATCAACAACAGGGACTGGTGCAGTAGGAGTGTCAAGGACATAAGATTTCTTTTATTGTTTCAAGACGATCTTGAGGTTCCGAAACCAGT
>NW_018397263.1:7531462-7531601 GCF_002168275.2 Theobroma umbraticum
ATAAACTATTTAAAATAAGGTTTTAAAATTTTAAATAGTTCTCCCACTATTTTCAACAAGATGATAACCCTCATATCACCTCGAGAGATCTCTACTAGGATTCTCTTAGTGGGCTGGGATCCCATCCATCTAGTCATGG
>NW_018397263.1:7531611-7531702 GCF_002168275.2 Theobroma umbraticum
GCTCAACAAACTATGATAGGTGCAAATTTATATTTGTACCAATTTTATTTCTTGAAATCAGCATATTTGACCATGATAATTTCCAGAAATA
>NW_018397263.1:7531802-7542568 GCF_002168275.2 Theobroma umbraticum
GTTAGTCATGAATTTTGAGAACTAATATGAAATGTTATAAGTAGACACTGAGCCATACTTTATGATATATCCAAGATATTTACTAAAAGGATGTATTGCACTAAGAGGTTTATCACTAAAGGTCTTTGTCAAATTCTTTAATTGACTATCTAACATTTGGGTGGTCATGATGTATTGCTAGATGCAACTCATGATCCATAAATATAAATCAATTATCAAATTGATATTTGATTAGTATTTATATTTGTTGCCAACATGTTGAAGCCTAATGGGTTACACACATTAAATGACATGATTGAGATTAAATAAGAATAATTAATTAAGTTGGACTTAATTGAAAAAGATCAAAAAAAAGTGAAAAGTTAATTAAGTCCACAAAGACTTAATTAAATTGAAAAACAACTATTATATCTGGGGTTACAACTTAGTTTGGCTATATAAATATACTATGTTAGCAAACTCAAAACTCTAAGCCTCCAACCACTTCTCAGCCATTTCATAAATAAGGAAAGAAAAAAAGTTTTCTTTGTCTGACAAAAATAAAATTCGGTAAGAATTTTGGTCTTTTCTTTTGGAAACAAAACTTGCTAACACAAGTAAAAAAATCTTACCTTTGAGAAGGTCTTATTCGGTCACTGTTTGTGTTACTATTAGAGGCCAAACACTTGGGTGGCTGAAGATTTGACAAATCCTAAAGGTGAAGAAGCAAAGATTTTGATTTAATTGGCCTTTGATTATAATATCTACAGCAAGATATGTAACTCTTAAACTTATGAATGTTCATAATTAAATTAAAAAAATTATATGAAAAACACAAACATTGATCTTGTAGGATTCAGTTGTTTCTCTGATTAAATGCTAGTTTATTATTTTGCTGTATTATAATTTTAATTTTAATTTGTTGAACTTTTTGAGTTACTATTCATTAGGAACATTGCCAAAAAAGCAACGGCAACTAAGTTAGAGCGGGGAGGGAATGTTTACAGTTTATGTAGTATAACTTTTCATTTCCTGTTCAGTCTTTCAATAAATAGTCAACTGCAAGGCTCTATTACTTTTTTATACAAATAGAGCTTTTGGGCCCATAGATAAGTTAATAAAATCCGATATCGTTGGATGCTTTGATAACATGGAGCATAAACTACTTTTAGAAGTGCTTTATTCTTTGGTTGAGTATTTTCATATTTGAGCATGAGGTCGAATCCCAACATAAACAACAATATGTTTATTCCTTAACCAAGCTAACTCACTCAAGGGCATTTACCAACATTAGCATCCTACTTTGCTAAGGTAGAGTACTACCATAAGCTTGTGAAGTTTAAGTTCCCAAGATAACCTTCGTTTGTGGCTTATGGGCACGATAGCCTAGTATCAACAAGGATTATGTCAAATATGGCCACTAGACAAATGCCAAGACAAGAAGGCTTAAGGTATCTAACAACGACAAGATATTCTTTAATGGATGACGGACTGTGGATTACATACCACTAATAAATGAGTATTCAAATGTATTTCTAAAGGAATTGCCTAGATTGCCTCTCTTGAAAGAGATTGAATTTTGTACTGATTTGAGTCCAAATAGAAGGCCAATTTTTCTACCTCCTTATCGAATGGCACCAACTAAATTAAAAGACCCTAAAGAGCAACTGAAGGATCTATTGAACAAAGGCTTTATAGGCCCAACTGTTTCACATTAGGGAGCTCTAGTGCTATTTGTTAAAATGAAGGATGGTAGCCTTCAGCTCTATGTTCACTACCTGTAACTCAAGAAAATGACAATATAGAATAAATATCCACTCTTAAGAATAGATGTGCTTTTCAAAGATTGACCTATGCTCGGGGTATTAATAATTAAGAATACAAGAAAGTGATATATCTAAGATAGCATGTCACACACATTACGGGCATTATGAATTTTTGCTGATATTATTTGGACTCATTAACGACCTTACAGCCTTTATGGATTTAATGAACAAAGTGTTCTAAGCATCTTTGGATAAATTTGTAGTTGTATTCATAGATGACATATTGGTGTATTCTATTTGCTTGAAGGAACTTATATGCAGCACTTGAGAATCATGCTCCAAACACCTAGAAAGCATAGATTATATGCTAAATTTTTGAAATATAAGTTTTGGTTTAATAAAGTCAATTTCTTAGGACATGTGTCTAAAAAAGGGGTACAAGTTGATCCTAGTAGAATATAAGCTTTGGAGAATTGGGCAAGGCTAATGTTGTAATGGAAGGAAGAAGCTTTCCGAGTTTAGCTGGATATTGCAAAGATTTCGTGCAAGACTTTTCTAAATTGCATCCCCTTTGACAAGATTGACTTAAAAGGAGTCAAGTTTGATTAGTCTAAAGCATGTGAGGGTAGTTTTCAGAGGCTTAAGGCCTACCTCACTTCTGCGCCTATGTTTAGCCTACTGTGTGGATTTGGAGGCTATACCATGTATTGTGATGCATCACAAGTTGGATTGGGTTGTATGCTGATGCAACATGGGAAAGTCATAGCATACACCTCCTAACAATTAAAAAGACATCAATATAACTATCCTATCCACAACCTAGAGATGGTTGTAATTGTTTTTTCTTTGAAAATATAAAGCCATTATCTCAATGGTGAAACTTGCGAAATATATACCGATTACATCAACTTGAAGTGTACATTTCAGCAATGAGATTTGAATTTGAGATAGCATAGGTGATTAGAGTTGTTAAAGGATTAAGATTGCACCATACTCTACGATCCCAGCAAAGCAACTGTGGTGGCGACCGCCTTTAAGTCAAAAATCGATGCGGAGTTTAGCACCTGTGACAATAGAGAAAAGATCTTTGGTGCAGAGTTTGTATGATTTATGCAATATAGGAGTATACTTTGAGATTAATAATTTAAATGCCTTGTTCGCACATTTTGTAGTCTAGCTAGTGATATTAGATCAAATTAAAGCTACACAGAACCAAGATGAATATTTTGTGAAAATATTTGGAGACATGAGTAAAGGTAGAGCTTGAGACTTTGTGTACGGCACTAATGGTTTAATGAGATATCAATCACAAGTTTACGTGTCGAATATGAATGATTTAAGAAATGAGATACTAAAAAAGGCTCATGTTTCAACCTATGTACTACACCTCAAAGCCACCAAGATGTATCATAATTTGAAGTTTGTTTACTAGTGGCTAGGATAAAAGAGAGACATGGCTGAATATGTCTCTAAGTGTTTGACATATTCAACTGTTATTGATTCCTGAATGGAAGTGGGAACAAGTAGCTATGGACTTTGTAATGGGTTTACCACAAGATACAGATGGCTAGGATGCCATTTGGGCAATAATTGATTAACTAACTAAGTCAGCTCATTTTTTACTTATCAAAACTAAGTATGGAGTAGCTCAATATGCCCAAATTTACATTAATGAGATTGTAAGGATACATGGTGTCCCAAAAAGTGTTTGATATGCGACCGTAGTTCACTAGTCAATTTTGAAGGAAACTACGAAAGACCTTAAGCACAAGATTGGATTTTAGTACGACCTTCCACCCATAGACAGACGACCAATCTGAGCTCACCATCTAAATTCTCAAGGATATGTTGAAAGTAATTGTGCTCAACTTTGGAGTCTCATGGAATCATTATCTACCTTTGGTCAAGTTTGCTTATAATAATTGCTATCAAGCCACGATTAGTATGCCTCCGTTTGAGGCTTTGTATGGGTGAAGATGGAGGTTGCCTTAGTTGGCTTGAAGTTAGGGAACGAAAGGTCCTAAGACCAAAGATGGTCAAAATAGTTGAGTGAGGTATCTATATGATTCGAGAAAGGATGCTAACTACTCAAAGTCACTAGAAATCTTATGCCGATCATCAATGCCAACTTCTAGAGTTCAAGGTTAGTGATTATGTGTCTTTGAAAATCTCACCAAACAAGGGAATTAAGAGATTTGGAAGAAAAGAAAATTGAGCCATAGGTACATTAGACCTTTTGAGGTGTTAAAGCGTGTTGGTGTGGTAGCTTATCCCTTAACGTTACTGCCAAATTTGTTTGATGTTCATCTAGCTTTTTATGTATCCATGCTTAGGAAGTATGTTCTCGATCCTTCACATGTGATACAATATGATGAAGTCTAGTTACAAGGCAAACTTAATTATGAGGAGCAACCAATTTCCATGTTAGATCGACAAGTGAAACGACTTCACTTTAAAGACATTGCTATAGTAAAAGTGTTGTCATAAAGCCATTCAGTTGAGGAAGCCACATGGAAACTTGAAGAGGAATTGTGTGAGAAATATTCCTATCTTTTTAAGGTTTAATACAAGTCTTAACATGTGGTGTGTAATTAAATTCAAGGACAAATTTTCTATAAGAAAGGGAGAATGTAACACCCTCGATTTTGATGTGAACTAAGTTATTTGAGAGTATTCCTATATGTATAGAAAACTATTTTGGAATTTATGATATGATGATATGATAAGTGCATGGAACTATAGCTGTTGACACTTAGGCAAATTTTGATGAAAATATGTGTGAAATCCTATAGCTTGAGGCTTTGATTTGAATTTGATGTGATATTTAGGGATATTTATATGGATTTGAGTTATATGAATCATTTGAAGGATGATATTAACAAAAGATGACTATGGGGTGTTAAGTTTAAATTTTTGAAAGTTTGAAAAGTTGAAAATCTACCTATAATGGAAAATGTATCAATACATTCCCTAATGTATCGATACATTCTTAGCAAGATGAGCAATACAACGAATTTTCTATAGATACATTCAAAAGTGTATTAACAGATTTGGACAAGGATGAGCATCTATTGATAAATTGTCTAAATGTATCAATATATTTAAAGTAGATAACACCAAAAGGGAAAAAATATCAATAGATTTCCTCATGTATCGATACATTTAAGGCAATGAGCATTATGCCTAAAATCTATTGATACATTACCTAAATGTATCGATAGATTTAGTCAAATTCTTTGTAAATGTATCAAAACCTCCCCACATGTATCAATACATCACTAGGTATTTACAAAATTAAAAAGGCTTTTAGGCATTTATCTCATTTCAAACAAAAAACCCCAAACCCTTTCTCTCTTTAACCATTCCAAAACCCTAAGCCTTCAATCAAATTTTTAGACGCATTTGAGTTGATTTGGAGCTAGGAAAACTCCTCTAGATATAAGATTACATGTCTTTAACCATTAGTTTTCAATTTAATCGGTAAAAGTCCAATTTTTTTAGCTTTGCTGGAGTCCCTCATGATTTACTGGAATTTAGAGCTTTGATTCATGCAATCTAGCTTCTAAGGTATAGGTTTAGCTCATTATTAAAATATTTGAGCTTGAATGTTGGATTACAAAGAATTTGGTTATTTTTGAAAAAGTTGTGTGTATACGAAAACCAGGAATTAATTAACATTTTGATGTTTGATGTGTTTTAAGGAGGAAATTAAGCTATTTGACTCATCAATGAGTTAGAGGATGATTGGAGGCTGAAGTTGAGCTTGGCAGTGGGAGCACCTCAAATTTGTCATTGTGAGTAGGTTTAGTTTAAAATGCATGTGGTGCATGATGCATGAAAAATGCACTGTATTGGTACTAGATTTTGTATGTAGGCCTAGATGAACATGTCTAGGCTAGAGAACAACTGATATATGTGTATGTATATATATTTGTGTGAATTGTGCATGTTGTGTCGTGTGTCATAGTGCAAGCCACATAGTGGCTCATGTTGTGAGAGCTTAGATAAGGAAGTCTAAAGGATATGATGAACATCTAAGAGTAAATTACCGTAGACAATTGACCCTTTAATGGACTATGAGCATTTGATGCCTTAGAAATTTAAGGGCACTTAGAACCTTATCACACTTATTGACAATTTGAAGCTCGTAAAATGTGATTCATGAATTGGTGTGAACATATTGAACATTAAAGGCATGATGGCCTTTTTTGTGGATATGTGTTCCATCCAAATGATGAGTTTCAAACGTTGATTTCATTTAAGGTTGAGCGGAGTTCTTCCTTGGGACTTTATTCTATGCTTGCAGAGAATGTGGTAAATAAGGACGGTGGTATCAGTCTTGCTTGTGATTTTCACCTATAGTGCTTTGATGCCACTCGTTTAAAGATACTTTGGGTGATGTTGTCCATAGGAAGATTACTTTAGATAGTAACTCTAATTCTCCATTCATTGCTTTGGTACACGTGTGATTTGAATTCGTCGATTAGCCACCGTGCGTGATTTAATGATGTCCAAGGGAAGACCACTCTAAGATCATGCTCGAATTGTGAGTGATGTGATGTAGCCTCAGATAGGCTTAGATAAATCTAATTTGGATTGATATGATACTTCGACAACTAGAGTGTGCCATGGAAATGACTTTGAATGGCTTAAAGGATAAGTTTAATGGTTGGTGATGATTATGGAGACTTCTTTAGGATGACTGATATGCCCTTAACCTTGGAGATGTGTGATAAAATATTTGGTTACACTGATAATGCACATATATATATGTATATGTTTGTCAAATATATCTCTGTGTTATTTATATGCAACCCTCATTGAGTATTGTATGACTCACCCATTTTTGTATATTGTATAGATAAATAGGCCACTACACAGTGAGTGGCAAGGGTCATCCTTTGGCAAACCTATTTTGAAATCTGATAGGTCTCCCATTTTGCTCACTCTACTAAGTTTGTCATGAGCTTCCGCTCTGCATCTAGTTTAGTTATGTATGTAGGCACATTGTGCCCATAGGGATGATGGTAAACAAGGTCATTGGTGTTAATCTTGCCTATGATTCTTGCCTACAATGATTTGATGCCACTCGTTTGAGATTATTATAGGTGATGTTGTCTGTTAGGAGATTACTCCAGACGATGACTCTGATTCTTCGTCTGTTGCTTTGGTAAACTCATAATTTGATTCTCCACTAGAAACTTAGCCTTGAGTGTGATTTGCCTCTGCTAGTTGGCCATCATGCATGATTTAATGATGTTTAGGGGATGCTCTAAGATCTTATTTGAGTTGTGGATGATTGACATAGCCTCAAAGAGGTAGGGATAGATTTAATGTGATATGACACTTCAGTAACTAAAGTGTGCTTGTGGAGTATAATTTAGAATGGCTTTGATTATAAGTCTAGTTGATATGTATTACTTGTGGAGATTTCCTCAGGATGACTAATATGCCCCTAATATTAGAGATGTGTATTAGAGCACTTTGTTAACATTGAGCATGGTATATGTGTGCATTTATATGTTCGTGTGTGTTATTTACCTACACTCCTCACTAAGTATTAGATAACTCACCCATTTTGTACCATGAGCAACTAAATAGGCCACTAGATAGTGTATGGTGAAGGTTGTCCATTGGTAGACCGAATTTGGCATCCAATAAGTCCCCACACCATTTTGGTCACTCTACTATTTCTATCATGAGCTTCTGCTCTGTATTTGGTTTAGTTGTGCCTGCAAGCATGATGTGTCATTTGAACTTGTATTTAGGGTTATTAAGTGCGAACTCACTTTGTTCGCTAATGTATGGCCTTATGAATATCGTATTAAGTGTGGTGTATAAACAACGTGCCAAGGATGATTGTATGTATTTGAATTTAAGTTATATTATGAAGATATTTTATGTGCAAGTCCCTCGGAAATATGGTATGTGATTTGAATTTCTGAGGTTTATTGAAGTCTGTCAAGCTTTACCTATTGGGCTCATGAGCTGATCACGGAACCCGGAGTTTGGGTCGTGACATGAGGCGCATGAGTTAATTTCGAGTATTTGTTTTATTGGTTCATCTGAGGCTTGCAGGGGTTAAAAGGCTTGCATAGCCCATGGATCTAGGTCATGATATTTGGTGTGATGGTGATCTCTTTTCCACTAATTAATGTAGCAAGTGAATCATTGTGGTCCTTGATCTTTTCATCATTAACTCCTTGATACATAGTGGTTGCATTTAAATAAAACACTTGAACAAATTGTTGATAAACTTGTCTTCTTAGACATAAATATTCATACCATCCCATTTTGCTTAGATTTTCAATACACAGTAGTTGAAATTCTTTTTCCAACCATTTCAAATCTATGATTCTCCATGAATTACCTTTCTTTTGGAGTATTCCTCATCAAATATCTTCCTTTTTCCTTTGCTTGTAAAGTTGATGTTGAATGGATAGGGTTTCTTAGATCTCATTTTTCTGGAATGTGTTGTCAGATCCTTTCCTTTTTCCACTCTTGACCTCTGAGAAGCCATTTCCTCTTAAGGTTTGAGTGAAGAATTGAGGTTTTGAGAAAAGGCATGTTGATTCTTTCGTGCAGGGAATCGATTCTACTCTTGGTTAATTTGTATAGAACCTTTACAAATGTGTGTACAAATGAGTATTAGCAAAGATTTGTCTCACAAAGGTTGGGTGCTAAAAGTTTAAGCTTTGGTGTATAAAGAAAAGAAATAATCTCACAAATATCAGTTCAAAGATTTGCAATTGAAAGAGATTGAATGGCTTGGAATGCTTGAAGGAAGACTAAAACAATGTCTATGTTTTAAAGCATGATTAAAGCATCGACGCAATGGAATAACAAAGAGTGAAACAAAATACAAACCGTGCCTCCCGTCTTTGGATCACCTTGGTTGTTTAATACAAAGTTAAATACCATAGAAAATCAGAAAAGGTTTTTACCTTCCTAAATGATATCGTAGTCAAATGGATTCCTTTTGGTGCTAAAAAACATGAACACCTTCTTGTATGAAAGAATCCCGACTGCTCAAATGCTTGGCCTCCAATGTTGCACACAAGATTGCAACGGATCCTTCTCAAGGAGAGAGTTTTATGACGCAAGCTTATGTTAGCAAGTGGACAACAAGTTGTCCTCTTTTCTTCTTTGATTTCCAGCAAATAATCAATGGAGAAATTTTTTTAAAAAAAAACCCATCTTAAGAGTGGCAACACTCAAATGAAAAGTATTAGTGGTTTTTTTCTTTTGTTGCCTTAGAAATAAGTGGCTATAATGTGATATTTATATCTAAATTTAATTTTATTATTAGACTTATTAAAATTTGTAAAATAAGTCCTTAATATTATAGCAATTATAATATTTAACTAATGCCTAATAAAACTCTTTTAATTATGTCCTTAGTAGTTAAAACCTAGAATTTGATTTAAGTCTAGCTTATATCATCACACTTTTAATTTAATCCAAATTGCAACCTTTATGTGTGACCTTTTATGTTCTTAACATGTTGACAATGAAACTAAATTATAATTTTATTAATTAATTAATTTAAATAAATTATATTTAATTTTAAATTAATTAATTCAATTCCATAGACCAAGATTGACGTCTAGCAATATATCATGACCACCCAATTGTTAAGAGAGTCAAAGGATTCTATGACAACCTTTCAGTAGTGTAATTCATTCCCTCATCATATATCTTAGAGATTATAAGAACTTGATACAATGTTGTCAGTTAAAATTTTACAACGCAAGTATACGTATTGAATAAATAGTATATAAGCAAGCAGAGTATTGATCCCATAGAGAATTGATCTAAAATTTTACAAAGTACTAAAATTATAACAATTTAATCTTATCCAAACAATCAAAATTAATTAACTAAATTAATTAACTAAAAATAATTGACCAAAACTTGAACTCAATAGAAAATTCCAAATAATAATAACTTGAATAAAAATCAAATCAAATGAGCCTAGGATTATAATATCCTTCACACTTCACCTAAATCTTAACTCTCTTCCTTAACTTATTTCAATGGGTTGAATTGCTAACTTAGAGTCCTTAATAATTTACAAAGGTCTCCCGACTCGTCTTATAAAAATATCTATTTTAATCAAAATGCTCTGTCCTTATGTGAATTGAAATTAAAATAGACTCATTAAGTTCAAACTCTGATCTAGTTATATATGGCCTATTGGTATATCCCTATCCTATACGCAAATCAATTAATATGTTCATATGCTATCTCAATTTTAGTATACGCTAAACTCCTTTTTTAAAGTTTATTAAGGTTCCTAAATCAATTTAATTAGTGATCACATAACTAAAAGCATTAAAAACAAATTGGAATAAACAATTCAAATCCCATTAAAGATAATTAAGAAAGAGATTAAAAATTTAGATTACATATGAGTTCAAATGCAACCCTAGAAAAAGAAAATTAGCTACACATAATTGCAAAGATAAATATCATTATATAAATTTCAACCATTGAGAGTAACAAGAAAAATAAAAGCTAAGGAGGAAAACAAAATAAATATTTGCAGCCTCGCTTTTCAAGTTTCAGATTCAACTTCTAGCTTATTGAGTCTCCAAAAGTTATCTAACCTAATGTCTCTAAAAATATCCTATTTATACTAACACACTTAACCTATAATTCCCTAAGTTGACCTACTGATTTAATTGGGCTTAAAAGTGTAATGAGAGGCCCAAACATCAATTGTCAATCTTGAAATTATCATTCTCCTATCAGTACATCTAGCCATTTTCGAATGCAACTTTATCTATCTTCGATGTAGAACTGGGTCAAGTAATCTCATAAAACTTTTAGCTCTATCTCTTAACTTTTCAATGGTGTAAGAATCACAGCATTTGGAGTTCTATAGCTAGAGTTATGATCAAAATACTAAAGCCTATATAAGCGGACTTCCAAGCTTTTCAACACCTTACTTTCCAAAATTAAGCCCAATTCCCTTAGTTCTGACAAAAATATAAAAAACTAATAAATAATAACCAAATT
>NW_018397263.1:7542578-7543124 GCF_002168275.2 Theobroma umbraticum
AATATAAAATTAAAATAACTTACTTAAAAATAAACTAATTATAAAAAAACCAAAAATAACTAAATTACAATTGAAAATTAAAGACTTAGCTAATATTTAATAAAAAATTAAAATAAAATAATTCTATAATATAGAATTATCACACTCCCAAACTTAAGATTTTGCTAGCCCTCGAGCAAAAGAAAATCACAAAAAGAAAACTAAGCATAAAAATCCTTAAATAAGAGATAGAAGTACCAAATCATGAATTCCCAATTTTTCCTCAGAAATTAACTCCAATTCTAACTTAAGGTAACATACAGCTAATCCTTAAAGTCATGCATCAATTCAAGTGAAAACTTATTTTTTTTAATGGACTTCTTGTGTGTGTGTGTGTGTGAATAGTCTTTTACAAAGAATATCATGCAATTCGGATTAGTTTATGTCGAATCTAAGCATGGATTAGTACTAGAAACCCATAAGTTTGCTTGTCATAAAGTAACATAGAGTAACACTTATTAGTCTTTTCTCCTTAATATAGAGTAACACTTATTCAAGGATCAATAG
>NW_018397263.1:7543134-7555035 GCF_002168275.2 Theobroma umbraticum
AGCTTGTAATGTAAGGCTAGGGTCAATGAATTATAAAGGATATTTTTAGGCTCAAATTCACACTAAGCATTTGATCAATCTAAGACCTATAAAGAGCTCACAAAATTTTATAGCACCCTCAAACTTAAGGTATACTTTCCTTTGTACAACACACTTCGTTCCTTGTTTTTTTTATTGACACCCCCAAACTTATTTTTGATAATTATAAACAAGGGGTAATTTTTCTAACAACCATTTTTTTTCTTTCACCTTTCTCCTCAATTTATCCTTAAGCTCTAATCATTCCCTAGAAAGATTAAAATACTTAAAGGGTGAAACGTTCAAATTGTGAGATTTAAATAAATAGGTTAAGGCTAACACAATTGTGTATTTACAAATAAAAGATAAATTAGGCTAAAAAAGGGTGACTAAGTATAAATATAACAACCTAAGTTCAAAAGGGCTTAAACGATCCAAAGATGGCCTAAATCACTTCCTATACTAAGTGTTATCTAGAATTCAGCCTTGAAAGAGAATCAAACAAATTCTAGAAATCTTGACTTCACTATACTTTTTATTAGCATAAACTTTCTCTAAATCACATAAAAAATTCTAAGTGCACAATATAGTGCTCAAATTATTGGAAGTCACATTCCTAGATAGAGCTAACACAAGAATATCACATAAAATTAAACCATAACCATATGTTTCCCAGAGCTAAGAATCACAAAATAATCAATTGATCATCCTAGGATTGGGAAAATCATGTATAAGGTGCAAACTATCTCTAAAAAAAATTAATTAAAAATAATTAAACATAACCTAAATAAAAGCATAAACTGGATAAATCCTAAAATTACTTCCCCAAACTTATAACAAAAACATTGTCCTCAATGTGATAAAAGAAAATTAGAGGAAAAGCACAAGAATACTCCCTTAACTCAGCAACTGTAGTCTACACCCACCAAAATCGTCATCAGAGTCTAAATCTATAGGCAATGAAATATAAGTAGTCATATCCATCTCAATGTGTTCTGCATAGGCTCTCATCATTTGTTCAATTGTCTGATTTTGCCTTTCGTGATAGTCCAAGCAATGATCAATGCACTCCATTCATTGAGCAACACTATGTGTGGGAACAAACTGTGGAGGTGGTGAAGCAACTTGCGAGGAACTACTAGCTACTATTGCAGATTCCTCTAATTGCTTAAGAATGCCCATGGTGATGGAAATTTTTAGTTGTTGTAGCTCCTTCTTATCACTCCATTGCACACTAGCTCTCGCACATAATGTAGTGGTCAAGGAAGGAAAATCGATACCATCTCATTTAATGCACCTTGTATGTAATATGGCATGAGAGATAACCTTACTAATATCAATGGATTTATGCATTACAATGGCATAAATTAGAATTGCACGATCCCTCGTGACATCGTTAATATGGGTGAACGGGAGTAATCGTGGCTCTACAAAGTGTAATCAAACTTTTAGCTCCTTTTTCATGTCACTTCATTTAAATGAAATGGGCTTACCATGTGATGTCTTCCATTGGGCTCCCTCAACACAAAGCGTTAATATAATCTCATTACAATCTTGATGATCGCCCAAGTTCTGCCTATAGTAATCATTCTCAATATTGGAAGGTCCAAAAATTGCATTGATAGCTTGACTGTGAAAAGGGACTTGTTTGCTATAGACAAAACCAATGCCATCAACATGCTCAACCGCATTTGCATAAAACTCTCGAACTACAGGCACAACCGCAGCTTCAGGTTGGTTCCTAAATAGCTACAATGTCGGTCTCAAAACATCTAATGAATCTCTCCATAAGGGAGGATAGGGGATATCTATCCCTTGTTCAGGATTTGGCATTTTGTTGATCAATGACATATGATATCTAGCAGAGGCATTGGCAAAGACGAACTTCTATCTATCAAAAGTGCCACTTGAGCTTGGTTTGGATCATTTAAGTACCATTCCTACAAACGAAATTCAATTAATTAAAACAATTCCAAAATATTATTTGCAATTAGTGCTACTTATCAGATATGTCAAACAACTAGCCATGAGAATGTTAAATCACAAATGCACTAATTTTAGTAATTGCTTACCAATTCAACACAACTAACTCAACAAGCCTATAGCACATCCTCAAAATTGGCAATCTCACATCACAATCTTCATGAACTTTGTCCCATTTTCACAACAACTGACAGCAAGCCAAAGATAGTCTATCAAACTTAATACAATTGCACTCATAAAAAAATGTTCAAGAATCTTAATCATTCATTAGTAGACACTAAACAAAATTTCATTTGCCCAAGCAAAGTGTAATATGGTTTACCTATTCATCATTTACCAAACTTTTTTTTCTAGCAATCTCTAAGTAGGCATAATATTCCCAAAATATCAATTACCCCATATGACAGATAACAAAAACAATTCTCATAACAATTGCTGCTTATATTCTTCAACCACACAAAGTGTACATACCCACCATTTCTCAAGAAAGGTTTATTTATTTAAACCAACTAACTGTTATCAACTACTCCAAAGATTCAAAATACTTCAATTTTGATGCAGTTAAATCGCAATAAAAAAGAGCATTAAATAATCCATCATTAATCAAAACAAAACTATTCATCTATGTTAAGGATTCCATGAAATAATTTTTTTTTATTGACAAGCAAGGAAAAATCTCAAAAATTTCCAAGACTAAGTAAAATGAAAAGAAAATCCTTACTTGAAAAAGTATGGAGAGTGTAGAAAGGATAATGCGTTACAATGCAACTTTGCTAATCCAAGAAACAATATTTGTAGTGAGAGAGAGGCAAAAAAGTGTGAAGGAAGAAGATAGAGGGAGAAAGCTGACTAGAAATGTTGAGACGGGGGAAGAGAAAAATATATATTTAGAAACCAAAAAGTAGGGATGGCCCAAACCAGTGCCTCGACCCTCACTTGTGAGGGTCGCAGCTCTCACCTATTTGTACCCGAAGCAGTCCGCTTCAGGCTTCAACACTGCGGTGCTCAAACATTCAATCGAAGAATGTTTTACCCTTTTCATCTCAATGTCGCAACACTCATTTTAAGGGCTGTAGTGATAAAATAGTTTTAGCCCATGTTTTGCATCCTTTCAGAGGCCACAGCTTTCAACTTTGACCCTTTTTGTAATTTTTTTCTTTAATTTCTTTTTTCAATTTTTTTTTTGAAACCAAATACCTGTAAAGAAACACATAAACTAGTTAGAATAAAAAAAATTAAATCTAAGGAAATAAATTGTAAGTTAATAAAATAAAGATTAAAATGAGTAAGGTTGAAGACCTTGGGTTGCCTCCCAAGAAGTGCTTCATTTATAATCTTCAGCTAGATTGACTTAGACTCTAGGCCATGCCAAACAAGTGTATTGAGGACTTTTGATGATTAATTTTGCCTCCCAAATAATGCTTCAATCTTTGTCCATTGACTCTAAATTTTTGACCATGTATCCCCCTAACTTCGATTGCTCGATGTGAAAATACGTCATTAACAATAAAAGGACCAGACCACCTTGATTTAAGCTTCCCCGAAAATAATTTCATGTGAGAATTATAGAGCATCACTGATTGTCGTTCCATTATCTTCTTATTATGCCATTGCTTTGTTTTCTCTTTATAGAGTTTGGCATTCTCATAAGCTTGAAGGCGAAATTCATCAAGTTCATTCAATTGCAACAACTTTTCTCACTCGCTGCTTGTAAATTAAAATTTAACTTCTTCACTACCCAATAAGCATTGTGCTCAGGTTCCACTGGTAAGTGACAAGCTTTGCCAAAGACCCGCTTGTATGGAGACATGCCAATTGGGGTCTTATAAGCAATTAGATATGCCCACAATGCATTATCTAATCTTCTTGCGCAATCTTTTCTTGTGGGACACACCGTTTTCTCAAAGATCCGCTTGATTTCTCAATTAGACACTACTGCTTGACCACTAATTTGAAAGGCATACTTCAAAATTTTCTCAATACCCCATACTTCAAAATTTTCTATCTCAAGGATGTTGTTGAGAGGCATTTCATGTTACCTTGGGATATTACCCACTCTTTGACACTTGTCACAATGCAAAACAAAATTGTGAGAATCTTTAAATAATATAGGCTAATACAAATCGGATTAGAGGACTTTGGCTGCAATTCTTGTCCTTCCAAAATGTCCCCCATAATCTGAAAAATGGCAATGGTGACGCACGCTTTGAATTTCTTTTTCTAGGACACATTTTCAAAAAATTTGGTCTTTACACTACTTAAAAAAGAAAGGCTCATCCCAAAAATAAAACTTAACATCACACAAAACTTTTTTTTCTTATGAAAATTTAAATCAAGGGGAATAATATTGCTTACTGGATAATTCACAAAATCAGCATACCAAAAGAGTGATTTCTTACCTACTTGAAGGATTTGTTAATCAAGAAAAGTCTCTTTGATTAAGGTAGAATCTTGACCTTAAGCTTCAATCTCTAATCTTGAGAAGTGGTTTGCCACTTGATTTTTTGTTCCTTTTCTGTCATGAATCTCTAGATCAAACTCGTGTAGCAAAAGAATCCACCTTATCAATTTTAGTTTAGCATCCTTCTTGGCAATCAAATATTTGATAGCTAAATGGTCAGTGTATACTATCACCTTTGTCCTAACTAGATAGGAGCAAAATTTGTCAAAAGAAAAAACTATAGCGAAAAGCTCTTTTTTTATTGTGGTATAATTTTTCTAGGCTTCATTCAAAGTCTTACTAGCATACTAGATGGAATGAAAGATTTTATCCTTCTTTTGTCCTAAAACATCTCTCACCACATAATCATTCACATCACACATTAGTTCAAAAAGGAAAGCACAATCGAGACTAATTATGATAGGTGCAAAAATTAATCTTTGCTTCAGTTCATCAAAAGCAACAAGGCATTCATTATCAAACTTAAATGGCACATCTTTTTCTAATAAATTTCAAGGTGGTTTAGAAACTTTTGAAAAGTCTTTAATAAATCTTCTATAAAAACTAGAATGACCAAGAAAAGTTCTAATACCTTTGGCATTTAATGGAGGTGGTAACTTCTCAATTGTTTCAATTTTGCTTTAACTACCTCAATGCCATTGCTAAAGATCTTGTGCCCAAGAATAATACCTTCTTGCACCATGAAGTGACATTTCTCCCTGTTGAGCACCAAATTTTTTTCTTCAAATCTCTTAAGTACCCTAGCAAGATTTAAAAGACAATCATTAAAATTATTTCCAAAGACAAGAAAATCATCCATAAATACCTATATACATGTCTCCGCTATGTCTATGAAGATAGCCATCATACATCTCTAAATGGCAGGGGCATTACATAATCCAAAAAATGCATTCTTCTAAAAGCAAAGGTTCCGTAAAGACATGTAAATGTAGTCTTTTCTTGATCTTTAAAGGCAATAGCAATTTGGTTATAACCAAAATAACCATCTAGAAAACTATAATATTCCTTAACAGCTAGACGATCCAACATTTGATCAATGAATGGAAAAGGGAAGTGATCATTCCTTGTAGCTTTGTTGAGCTTTCAATAGTCCATGCACACTCTCTATCCAGTCATAGTTCTTGTTGGAATGAGCTCATTATTGTCATTGGCAACCACAATCATTCCATTTTTCTTAGAAACACATTACACTAGACTTACCCATGAGCTATCAGAAATAGGATAAATTATTCTTGCATCCAACCACTCGATGATTTCTTTCTTAACCACTTCTTTCATGATGGGATTTGATCTTCTTTAGTGTTCAATTGTGGCTTTGTGATTTTCCTCAGGGAGAATTTTGTGCATGCAAAAAAAATGGCTAATTCCCTTAATATCAGCTATGGTCCACCCTATTGCTTTCTTGAATTCTCTAAGTTTCTTCAATAACTTCTCCTCTTGCATATTAGTAAGAAAAGTAGAAATAATAACTAGAATAGTAGAAGATTTTCCAAGAAAAGCATACCTTAGTGTGCAGGCAGCGATTTGAGTTCCAAAATAGGTGGTTCCTCAATGGAGCTTTTAGAAGCCGGCATCAAAGAAGTTGAAACATCTAGAGACTTAAATTGGTGATAAGTTCTAAGTCTACAATGAGCATTGAACAAATTTGAGTATTCAATAAATTCATCATCATCCCTATCAGAATTAGCAATTACACATGCTTCGAGAGGAACATTGGGATATTCTTCTAAGAAAACATTTTTTGTAAAGTCATTTACCACACTCACAGAAAAGCAATCTTTGAATGTCACAAGCAATTTTAAAGCTTTGAAGATATTAAATGTTACCTGTTGGTGTTGAATTTTCAAAGTGAGCTCACCTTTTTCAACATCAATCAAGGCTCTAGTAGTTGCTAAGAATGGCCTTCCAAGGATGATTACAATTTGCCTATCTTTTCCCATGTCAAAAATTATAAAATCAATTGGAAAAATAAATTTATCTACCTTGACAAGAACATCTTCTATAATTCCCTTTGGGTACACATAAGAATGATCAACTAGTTGTAAAATAATAGAATTGGGTTTACATTCCCCCAAACCAAGTTTCTCAAAAATTGACCAAGGCATTAAATTGATACTTGCACCTAAATCACTCAAAGTTTTTGCAAAAAATAAATTACCAATAGCCCAAAGGATTGTGAAACTACCTAGATCTTTGAGTTTTGGTGACAATATATTTTGGAGAATTACACTACATTCTCTTGTAAGGGAGACAGTTTCAAACTCACCTAACTTTCTCTTTTTGAAGAGGATGTCTTTTAAGAACTTAACATAGCTTGGCATTTGTTCCAGAGCTTCAGCCAAAGGAACATTAATGTGTAATTTCTTGAAGACATTGATGAACTTTTGAAATTGCTTTTCAAGCTTTTGCTTTTGGAGCCTTTAGTGAAAAGGTTGTGGAGAATCAACGACTTGAGAAGTTCCTTGATTTTTAGCCTTTTCATTTTCTTTATGTTCAACTTCAATTTCTTTCTCACACAATCCTTCCTTATCAGCATGTTCATTTGCAGATTCAATTGCTTTATCATTCACCCCCTCAATTTCTTTTCCACTCCTTAAAGTGATTGCTTGGCATTGTTCCTTACCTTTAGGATTGATTTGTGTGTCACTGGGTAAGGCACCTTGAGGTATATTGTTGATGGAATTTGCAAGCTATCCTATTTGGGTATCAATATTTCTCGAGGAAACCCCTTAACTTTGAATTATAACATCAGTCTTTGATATATATTGCAAAAGAAGTTCTTCCACTTTGGACTTCTTTTCAAGAATTGGTGGTCGAGCTTGCTATTGAAAACTAAGAGGCATCATGGGTTTTGGATTTAAAGGCCTTGCATTGTTGTTCCATGAAAAGTTGGGATGGTCTCTCTAATCAGGATTATAAGTATTGAAGTATGGATTATTTTGTTGCCTATTAAAGTTCCCTCTAAATTGGACTGATTCAAAATTGTATGGACATTGATCATTTGAATAGCCATCTCCACACATCTCACAGACTACAAGTGAATTTTGAACTGCATGAACTCCCAATGTGTCGAACTTTTTGGATAGTGCAGCCACTTGTGTAGCTACTTGAGCATTTAAGGTGCGAAGTGCATCAATTTCATCGGCTCCAACAACATTTCCTAGACTCAATCTTTCTGAAGGCCATTAGTAATCATTTAAGGCTATCTCTTGCAACAGATTATAACCATCTGTAGCATTCTTACTCATTAATGTCCCACCAGTAGCAGCATCAATTGTGGTTTTTATTGATCTAACCAGTCCATTGTAGAATGTTTGAAATTACAACCAATAAGGAATCGCATGATGTGGACATCTTCTTAATAATTCTTTAAATCTCTCCCAAGCTTCACACAAGGATTCACCATCAAATTCTGTGAATGCAATGATATCGTTCCTTATCTTTGTAGTCTTGGCAGGTAAAAAGAATTTTGCTAGAAACTTTTGAGCCAAGTCCTCTTATATAGTAATAAACCCATTGGGCAGTGCACTAAACTAGCTTTTTGCTTTATCCCTCAAAGAAATTGGAAACAATCTCAATTTAATAGCATCATCGGTTACTCCATTGTATTTCAAGGTATCCACAAATCTCTAGGAAATTCACCAAATGAGAACTAAGATCATCACTAGGTAACCTACTAAACTGGACTGAAGACTAAATCGTCTGAATGTAAGCTGGTTTAATTTCGAAATTATTTGCATTAATGGAAGGTCTTCTAATGCTTTGCTGCAAACCTTGCAAAAATAGACTAGCAAAATCCTACGATGCTCTATTTGCTTCGAGAACCAGATTAATGGCATTATTGTTATTGTTGTTGTTGTTGTTATCCTCAACCATTGTCTAATGTAAGTTGCCACTTGCAAATTCTCCTTTCAACGTCTTTTGAAAGCTTTTTCTATATCAAGATCAAAAGAAACAAGATTCAAAATGTTTCCTCTTTGCATACAATGACCAAAGATATCTACAAGCAAAAAAAAACTAATATTAAAGCAAGAAAAATAAAATTTGAAGTAAGACTAAATTACTTGATATTAGTATTAGAAAAGATTCTAAAAACAATTCCTTGCCAATGGCACTAAAAACTTATCAGTTAAAATTCTACTACGCAAGTAAATGTATCGAATAAATAGTATATAAGCAAGCAAAGTATTAATCCCACAGAGAATTGATATAAAATTTTACTAAGTACTAAAAATATAACAATTTAATCTTATCCAAACAATCAAAATTAATTAACTAAATTAATTAACTGAAAATAATTGATCAAAATTTGAACTAAAAAGAAAACTCAAAGTAATAATAACTTTAATAAAAATCAAATCAAACGAATCTAGGATTGCAATAGCCCTCACACTTCATCTAAATCTTAACTCTCTTCCTTAATTTATTCAATGGGTTGAATTACTAACCTAGAGTCATTAATTATTGATAAAAGTCTCTTGACTTGTCTTATAAAAATATCTATTTTAATTAAAACACTATATCCTTGTGTGTGAATTGAAATTAAAATAGACTCATTAAGTTTAGACCCTAATCTGGCTACATATGGCCTATAGGTATATTGTTATTATTTACGCAAATCAATTAATGTGACCATATGCTATCACAATTTTAGTCTACACTAAACTCCCTTTCCCAAGTTTGTTTTGGTTCCTAAATCTATTTAATTAGTGATCAGGTAATCAAAAGCATTAAGAAGAAACTGGAATAAACAATTCAAATCCTATTAAAGATAAGCAAGAAAGAGAATAAGAATTTAGATTACATATGAGTTCAATTGCAATCCTAGAGAAAGAAAATTAGCTACTCATAATTGGAAAGATAAATATCATTATATAAATTTCAACCATTGATAGTAATAAGAAAAATAAAAGCTAAGGAAGAAAACAGAACAAATATTTGTAGCCTTACTTTTCAAGTTCCAGCCTCAACTTCTAGCTTCTTGAATCTCTAAAAGTTGTCTGACCTAATGTCTCTTAAAAATATTCTATTTATACTAACGAACTTAACCTATAATTCCCTAAGTTGACCTACTGATTTAATTAGGTTTAAAAGCGTAATGAGAGGTTGAAACATCAATTGTCAGTCTTAAAATTGCCATTCCCATAGTAATACAACGAGCCATTTTCTAATGCAATTTTCTTTATCTTCAAGGTAGAACTGGGTCAAGTAATTTTATAAAAGTTTTAGCTCTGCCTCTTAGCTTTCCAATGGTTAATAATCACAGCATTTGGAGTTTTGTAGCCCGAGTTATGGTCAAAAAACTAAAGCATATGCAAGTAGATTTTTGAGTCTTTCAACACCTTACTTTCAAAAATTAAACTTAATTCCCTTAGTTCTTACAAAAATATAAAAAACTAGTATCTAACAATCAAATTAAAAGAAATAAACATAAAATTAAAATAACTTACTTAGAAATAAACTAACTATAAAAATAACGAAAAATAACTTAATTATAATTGAAATTAAGGACTTAGCTAATATTTAATAACAAAATTGGAATAAAATAATTCTACAAAATAGAATTATTAAATGTCTACTCTTATTGACCTCTATATTTGTTCTTACAATCAAATCATTAGGTTTTTGGAAATTAAGCTAAACAACTAATGAGATATTTCCTCTTGAATCACTTGAGGTGATGATTCCTATCTTGACCATTCATTTGCCTTCATATGCTTCATACTATATGCTAAATCATTTAATTTTGGCATCCTTGGTTATGCACCCATAGGGATGAAATCAAAACATAGTGCTCCACATACAAGACAATCTAGGGTCTCAAGTCCTAGGAGTAGTTACGCAACTAGCACATGATAAATATTGCATAAACACTTAAGTGAGGTACCAAATGAACTTCTCACGGCGGGTCATGTTCAGTGAACTCACTCTCCCATGGCAAGTACCCATATGCTACTTCCAAGTTACTCTATACTTCAACCTATAAGAGCAGTTTCTTACTTCACAAGTAAGGAACATAACATATGCTAATCTTTGAGCATTATTGATGCCTCGTCTCAATAATACAATGATCAAGAACTTTTAGAAATAATGTTTTGATGCATAAAGATCTCATAATTGTATCCCAATATAATTCCTTTGCGAGCCATATATAGTTTCACGAGCTTTAGCTACATAAGTACAAAAAGTATTTAAATCACAACATATAGATAAAGAACTATGTCATAATTATTATAAATTAATAAAATGTCATACATGAATAACTCAAAATGTAATTCCCATATGACCAGAGATTAGCTTACAGGGTTCATACTAACAATTTATATTTGAATTCTCTCTATAGGGTTTTCTAAATGTTTCATTATCTTCTCTTGCTTCCAAATGAGTCAAGGGTGACCTTTTATACTTGCAAGGAGATTTGGAGCCATTGGACACAAATTTGAATTTAGATCTAGCCATTGTTCAGCTTGAGGATCGACTACAAGGCTCTAAAGATCAACTATGTTATTCAAAAATTTATAATTATGGCTTCCATAGTCAAGTATAAACTTCCTCTACTCAATCCACTACCAAAGAGAGTGTAACTTTGAAGTTTTGACCTTGAGGATCTACTACCTATTGGGATGAGCCCTACAGCCAATTGCAATTGGTTAAGGCTTGATTCCAATCATGTAACAACATTATTCATATTGGACAATTAAATATTTTCCTTCATCAATAAAACATCAATTATAGCAAATTATAAAGTCTAATTGGATGAAGTCCATGAGATTAATATGCCTTCAAAGGAAACTATAATGGGTTGCAATTATGAGATTTTTATGTAACAAAGGGTAATCTCAAAACTATTCCTGGTCAATGTATCATTGAGACTAGATATCAATGATGCCTAGAGACTGGTACATTCTATATTCCTTACTTGAAAAGTAAGCAACCGATCTCATAGGTTGAAGTATAGAGGTTCTTGGAACTAGAATGTAGGTGCTTGCCTAGGAAAGCAAGTTCACTGAACATGACCCGCTGTGAAAGTGCATTTGGTATTTCACTCAAGTGTCTATGCAACACTTCTCATGTGTCAGCTGTGTAAATACTCCCTAGACTTGAGACACCAGGTTATCTTATGTGGGGAGTGCTATGCTTTGATTTGATCCCTACAGGTGCCTAACCAAGGATGCCAAAATGGGATGCTTTTGGGTATAGCATGAAGCATGTGAAGGCAAATGAGTGGTCAAGATAGGAATCATCACCCTAAGTGATGCAGGGGACATATGTAATTATTACACATTTATTGCTGGATATGTGTACAGAAAAATCATGAAATGTTCATGATTAAATAGGCTGATTTTAAGCAAGAAAATTGGTGTAAATATAAAGCAGTCCAGTTCACTATTATGACATGACTTTCAGTTTTAATTAACAAGAAAGTCTTGGAAATTAAT
>NW_018397263.1:7555135-7555215 GCF_002168275.2 Theobroma umbraticum
CTAGAATGTAGGTGCTTGCCTAGGAGAGCAAGTTCACTGAACATGACCAGCCGTGAAAAGTACATTTGGTATTTCACTCA
>NW_018397263.1:7555225-7555316 GCF_002168275.2 Theobroma umbraticum
CAATACTTCTCATGTGTCAGTTTTGTAAAATACTCCCTAGACTTGAGACACTAGGTTATCTTATGTGTGGAGTGCTATGCTTTGATTTTAT
>NW_018397263.1:7555364-7555771 GCF_002168275.2 Theobroma umbraticum
CATGAAGCATGTGAAGGCAAATGAGTGATCAAGATAGGAATCATCACCCCAAGTTATGTAGGGGACATATCCTAATTGTTCTTGGTTGATATTAGCTTATTGAAGTCATTGGCCAAGGCAACTTGAAGATTATGAAAGGAGTTTCATAAATCTTTATAAAGCTGATGATCAAACTTTAAGAATGAATATAGAGATCGATAAGAGTAGACACTACACCATGCTCTTATCATCTCCTGGATATATGATGAGGGAATGAATTACTCTGAAAAGCTAATCACTGGAAGGTTGAGTCAAGCCATCTTGACTCTTCTAACATTTGGGTAGCCATGACGGATTGCTAGATCCCAATCTTTGTCTATGAACTCTAGGTAGTTAACTTGATTAATGATAAATTTAAAGTAGTTTAA
>NW_018397263.1:7556108-7559818 GCF_002168275.2 Theobroma umbraticum
TTTGTTTAATCAAGTTGTTGGGCCTAATTGATTAAATTGTTTAATTAAGTTATTACGCCTAATTGATTAAAAATGTTTAATTAAGTTATTGGGCTTAATTGATTAAATTAAACAATTAAGTTAATTGGACTTTTTAAGGACTTAATTAAAGTGTTTATTCAAATTATTGGATTAATTTGCAACTACAAAATAGTTTTGTAATTAGGGTTTAAAATTAATCCAAGGTATAAATACCTTGCTATGGCCTCCAAACAAAATAAGAGAGAAAAGGCTGAAAAAGAAAGGAACGACATATTAGAAACCTTTTTCCCTATCATTCTTTGTGTGAAGAAAAATAGTTTTCATTTACTTGATTCCTTTTCAGCCCCATAATTTTGTGTGGATTATGAGTTTATGAAACTCATCTTTGGTAGCACATTGTTAAGGCATAGTATTCTCAATCCTTAAAGGAGGATTTTCTAATTCATTAGTGTGGATCACCGTTAGAAGCTGCACAAGGATTCCTTGGACAGCTTTGGTTTGCAACAACTGGGCTAAGGTGGTTGAGCTTTTACAAGGTAAATTGGTGGTTTAACAAATTCATCAACTTTTGTTGTTAAGGTAAGTTTGATATGATCATACATATGTATTTTATTTGTAATTTAATTTCGTTCTCAATTCGGTATGAAAAAGATCCTAGGAAGGTGAGGTGTTATTTAATCTTAAATTTATTTTTTCTACATTTATTTGTATTTGATGCATGATCAGCCTTCACACAACACTACCAGCCTTGAGGATCGATTATGGCTTCTTCAAATGTGAAATTTCTTGTCCTTACTTCTTAAAAATCGACTACCTCTTTTATGGGATTTACTATCGTTGTATGTTTTCATGTTTTATAACCTAATCTATCATGATTTTCTCATTCATTCTATGCTTGGATCAATTGGCTTTACTTTAAGATCAATTGTATCCTTGTTTCCTCAAGATTCTTTGTCATTTTGGCACTTAACTCCAGCTGTAACTTCCTTACTTCTTCCTTATGATCAGATATCAAGTTAAGTCATGTTTGCTCTATGTTTTCTCAAGTTGAATAATCATCTTTGAAAGCTTTATGATGTTTTCTAAGTATGAATGACTTTTCAAACATTTGCATAACTTTAGAAGGATAAAAACATGATTTTGACAATTTCAAATACTTATCATTAACACTAAGATATCATGCAATTTTGTCAAATCAAAACATAAGATATTTCTATGCTAACATTGAGGTTGATAATTGTGCATAGAATAAGCGTTGCATGATATGATGCACATTACAATTTATTAAATACAAATCAAAGTCTTTTATTGAAAATTTGGGATCAAATCCTTACCTTGAGAATTTCTCAGGCAAGTTTATCCTTACAAAGTTCTCTAGAAAGTCACATCATCAAAGACATTGTTTGTTTCAAAACGTATAGCATATCATGATGTAAATTTCTGTTTATTTAATACAAATGACGACATTTTTGTTGAAAGTGTAGCCCAAATCCTCCCAACTTTCTAGTAAATCTGAGATCGCTTTCATACCTAGAGTTTCACAGGAGACTTATCCTTACAAGCCTCACAAAGAAAGTCTCGTCGTCGAAATCTAATAAAGAGAAAAATTTTGAGGTGTAGACCTTCACTGCACATGTCTAGGTATTTCAATCATAACTATCTCTACAGAACTCCAAGTAAAGTGATTCTTGAATCATTAGAAATATAAGAGAGAAATATGTAACTTTCATGTTTACCACTTTGCCCAGTTCAGCATGAAAAGTGGCAAAAACCCTTGTCAAATTTGAAGTATTGTAATAGTCCAAGTGAGGTCGTGGCCCTGAAAGAGGTAGGTTGTAGTACCCCAACTTAAAAATCACATTTTTTTGGCTATTTAAATGGTTAAGGCTGCAACCTTGGTGAACTTAGGCCATAGTTTACCTAGTCTAATGAAGAAATCCTTGTTAGATAAGACTTCTTTCTTGATGCAAACTTGCACCCTATTTATGCAACCTTTTAGAGGACTTTTAGAGACATGAAACACTAGATTTAGAGCCAAGAATTAACCACAAAATTATTAAAAAAAGTCTCATTAAAACTAAGAAAAAATCGAAGGATTTAAGAAGATTTAGAGATCAAGATTGCAATTCTCAAGAGTCTTTATTTTTTTGTTATTCTTTTATTTTCATAGTTTAGTTTGAATGTTTAAACTTTAATTGATGATGATGTGTGACATTATGGGGAACAAACTAAGATTATAATTGAACTCAATACGTAGTCTAAATTATTTATCTCTCTTCTGCTTATGTTTAATGGTTTTAAGTTGTTTATTCTATTTTGTTTTTAATACCTCTAATTGCCTAATCACCAATTAGATTGATGTGGAATCTTAGGTTAAACCTTGACAAAGGAGATTGAGGTGGACCTAGAATAGAATAGCATATGATTGAATGCACTTAGTTGATTATGTTGGGTGAGGGCTGATCATGCATCAAATACAAATAAATGCAGTAGAAATAAATTTAAGATTAAATTACGCCTCACTTTCCTAAGATCTCTTTCGTAGCGAATTAAGTATGAAATTAAATTACAAATAAAATATATATGTATGATCATATCAAATTTACCTTAATAACAAAGGTTGATGAATCTTTTGTTAAACCACTGATTTGCTGTCAAAAAGCTTAACCACCTCAGCCCAGTTGTTGCAAACCAAAGTTGTCCAAAGAATCCTTTGGCAGCCTCTAATTGTGATCCACACTAATGAATTAGAAATTGCTTCTTTAAGGATTGGGAGTGCTATGCCTTAACAATGTGCTAGGAAAGATGAGTTTCATAAACTTAAAATCCATACAAAATTATGGGGCTGAAAAGAAATCAAGTGCTTGAAAACTGTTTTTCTTCACACAAGGAACGGTAAGAAAAAGTTTCTAATATGTTGTTCTTTTCTTTTTCAGCCTTTTTTTCTCTTATTTTGTTTGGAGGCTATAGCAAGGTATCAATACCTTGGATTAATTTTAAACCCTAATTACAAAACTATTTTGTAATTACAAATTAATTCAATAATTTGAATAAACAATTTAATTAAGTCCTTAAAAAGCTCAATTAACTTAATTGTTTAATTAATCAATTAGGCCCAATAACTTAATTAAACAATTTAATCAATTAGGCCCAATAACTTGATTAAACAAATTTAATCAATTAGGCCCAATAACTTGATTAAACAATTTAATCAATTAGGCCCAATAACTTAATTTTTTAATTTAATTAATTAGGTCTAATGACTTAATTAAATAATTTAATGAATTAGGCACAACTTAATCAAACAATTTTAATCAAGTGCTTGAGAAGCTCATAACTTCTAATTTGATTAAGTCCAACTTAATCACCTCTCCCATTTTATTTTCAACATTCATTTTAGTTGTGTGACCCATGAGGCTTCTAACATGTTGGCAATGAACTCAACATATAATTCTTAGGTTAATCTTAGAATTAGATAAATTTAAACTACTTTAAATTTATCATTAATCAAGTTAACTACCTAGAGTTCATAGACCAAGATTGGGATCTAGTAATCCGTCATGGCCACTTAAATGTTAAAAGAGTCAAGATGGTTTGACTCAACCTTTCAGTAATCAGCCTTTTAGTGTAACTATTCCCTCATCATATATCTCGGAGATGATAAGAGCATGGTGTAGTGTCTACTCTTA
>NW_018397263.1:7559828-7559995 GCF_002168275.2 Theobroma umbraticum
TATTCGTTCTTAAAGTTTGATCATCAGCTTTATAAGGACTTATGAAACTCCTTTCATAATCTTCAAATCACCTTGGCCAAGGACTTCAATAAGCTAATATCAACCAAAAAAAGTTAAGATATGTCCCTTGCATCACTTGAGGTGATGATTCCTATCTTGACCACTCA
>NW_018397263.1:7560277-7560397 GCF_002168275.2 Theobroma umbraticum
GGAGTATTTACACAACTAACACATGAGAAGTATTGTATAAACACTTGAGTGAAATACCAAATGCATTTCTCACAGCGGGTTGTGTTCAGTGAACTTGCTCTCCTAGGCAAGCACCTACAT
>NW_018397263.1:7560407-7565697 GCF_002168275.2 Theobroma umbraticum
AGTATCTCTATACTTCAACCTATGAGATTAGTTGCTTACTTCTCAAGTAAGGAACATAGAATGTACTAGTCTCTAGGCATCATCGATGTCTAGTCTTAATGATACATTGACCAGGAACATTTTTGAGATTACGCTTTGATGCATAAAAATCTCATAACTGCAACCCATTACAGTTTCCTTGCAAGGCATATTAATCTCATGGACTTCATCCAATTAGACTTTATAACTTGTTATAATTGATGTCTTATTGATGAAAGAAAATCTTTAATCATTCAATATGAATGATGTTGTTGCATAATTGGAATTAAGCCTTAACAAATTGTAATTGGCTGCAGGGCTCATCCCAATAAATTAGGTGGTTTAATTTGCGTATAGGGTAGACATACACCTATAAGCCATACATAGCCCAAATTAAAGCACAAACTTAAATGAATATTTCTTCAATTTAATTTGAATAGACATGTAGTAAGTTAATTGAGAAAGATATTTTTATGAGAACTTCAACAAAGACTTGAAAATAAATTAGAACTCTAAGTTCGCAACTTAATCCATTAAACTAAGTTAAAAGAGAAAATAACAATAATTAGATGAAGTATTAAGGGATATCATAATCTTAGGTCTAATAGTTAATTAAATTCTTAAAACAAAATTGTTGATAAATTTTAGATTAGTTTTGTTTTAAGTTTATTAATTTTAATTTTAATTTTAATTTTAATTTTAATTTTAATTTTTTGGATAAAAGTAAGGTGTGTTAATTTTAGTATTTAATAGTAGGAATTAATTCAATTCTCTATGGAATCGACACTCTACCTGCCATTATATTATCTATTCGATGTGTATACTTGTGTAGATAGAAAATTAAACAACAAGATTTTGGCACTGTTGCCGGAGAATTGATTTTTAATTCTTTCTTGTTAATATTAACGCCAGGCATTTCTAATCTTACTTCAAACTTTTTCTTTAATTTTCAGTTACTATTGGTCATTGTATGTTAAAAGCCCAAATTTTAGAAATTATTCCTTTTGATCTATAAATCGAAAAGACTTTTCGAAAACTTCAAAGGAAAATCAACAAGTTTCTACTCTAAGTAAAACAATGGCTAATCAACAAGAGGAAGAGACCAAGTCCTTGAGGGAATATGCCATCCCACTATTACAAGGTCCCCACTCTAGTATCCGAAGACTTACCATTCAAGCAAACAACTTTGAAATTAAGCTAGCAATCATTCAAATGATTCAAACTTCTGTTCAGTTTGGTTTTGCCTAATGATGATCCTAATACTCATATTGTGAATTTCTTGGAAATTTGTGACACATTCAAGGCTAATGATGTTACTGATAATGCCATAAGATTTAGGCTTTTCCCTTTCTCACTAAGAGATAAAGTAAAGAGTTGGTTAAATTCACTTCCTACTAGTTCCATTAGTACTTGGATGATTTAGCTTAGAAATTCTTAACAAAATTCTTTCCATTTGCTAAGACTGCAAAAATGCGTAATGACATCACCTCATTTATGTACTTTGATTTTGAATCACTATATGAGACTTGGGAAAGGTATAAGGATTTATTAAAAAGGTGTCCTCACAATGGGTTACCTAAATGGATGCAAGTTTAAACTTTTATAATGGTTTGATGGGACCTATTAAAACTACCATTGATGTTACAGCTAAAGGTGTACTTATGAGTAAATTCATTGATAAGGCCTATGATTTGCTTGAGGAGATGGCTTCCACTAATTATTAGTGGCCATCTAAAAGATTAGTTATAAGAAAAATTTTTGAAGTTCATGAATTAGATGCAATTAATTCTTTGTCTACAAAATTGGCTTCTTGCACAAAGAAAATTAATAAATTAAGTGTTAATGTTGTTCAGAACTCCTTTGTGATCTATGAATTTTGTGGAGTAGGTCATTCCAATGATAATTTTCCCATTTATTCTAAATCTTGTCAATTTGTTGAAAATAGGTAACAGAACAACAATACTTATTCCAACACTTATAATCATGGTTAGAAGAATCATCTAAATTTCTCATGGAGCAACAACCAAGAGTCTTCATTAGCATCTAAGCCAAAATTGCCTCCTAGATTTCCATCCCGAGCTCTTATGCTATAGAAAAAGCCTTCAATAGAGGATATGTTCATGCAATTCATGACAAAGACTAATACCTACATGACAAAGAATGATACCTTTAATGCAAAGATTAATGCCATTATTTAAAGTCAAACGGTATCAATCAAAAATCTTGAGATACAAGTGGGTCAACTTTCCAATGTTATCAATAATAGACCTTAAGATACTTTACCAACCTACCCAAGAGGAGAAGCTAAAGAACATTCTATGGCAATCACTCTTCGCAATGGAAAAGAGGTAAGTAAAGAAGTAAGTGATAAAGATTTAAATTCTAAAAGTTCAATTCAATCTGATGAAAAAGAATTGAAAAAGATGATGAAAAAGAAATTGTAGTTGAAAATTCAAAAAATGAAAAATCTCAATTAAAAATTTATCCCACACCTCCACCATCTTTACCTCAAAGATTTCAAAAAGAAAAACTTGACAAACAATTCCTACGATTTCTTAAGGTATTTAACAAGCTGCATATTAATATTTCTTTTGCTGAAGCTTTGCAACAAATGCCAAGTTATTTTAAATTCTTGAAAGACACCTTGACCAAAAAAGAGGAAATTGGAAAACTTTGAAACTTTGAGACAATTGCTCTAGAATAAGCTTCCACCAAAGCTTAAGGATCTATGGAGTTTTTCTATTCCTTGCACTATTAGTGGTTTTAAAATTTCTAAAGCTTTGTGTGATTTAGGTGCTAGTGTTTCAATAATGCATTTGTCTATTGCCAAGAAACTTGGACATAAGGAGATACAACCTACTATAGTTACCTTGCAATTAGCAGACAGTACAATTAGGCACCCTATTGGGATTATACAAGATATTTTGGTTAAAGTTAGAAATATATACATTTTGATGGACTTTATTGTGCTTGAGATTGAAAATGATGTTGAAATTCCTTTTTTTTTGGGTAAACCATTCTTAGTTACAACTAGAGCCATTATTGATGTGAAGAATGGTAAAAAAACATTCAAAATTGTAGAGAAAGAAGTAGTATTTAATTTGTTCAATGCAACTTTGTACCCTTATACAGATAATTGCTATAAAATGGATTTAGTTAATAAAGGTAAAGATAAGCCTATTCCACCACCTTCAATGAAGCAACCACTAACTCTTGAGACAAAACCATCACCACCTTCCAATCATATTGATTTTGTGGTTAGACAACAAGTAGTATTTTCTAATTCACAACTCCATCTTTTTCCATGGAACCTTAAATCATATTGGTGGAAAAACTGTTGGCTCCATAAGTTTTTGATGATAATAAAACATTCCCACTCATTAATGTCTTACTATACTACTTGAGTGTGTCGATTGAAAATATATGTCAGTAATAAATTAATCACTAAAAGGCAAATATCAAAACTCATTAGAATAAGAAGTTACAAAGAAGCCACAAAACAAAAGCCTCTTAGTCGAATAATCAACGGAGTTAGTCAGCTAAAATCCAAAAGCGAAGTTAGCTGGTTCAAAGATGGTAAGCTCTTAATTAGTTAAAATCTTACTTAACCGATTAACGGAGTAAAGTAGATTGAGAGACAAAGAAGACTTAATCAACTAAGAAGTATGGTCAGCCAACTAAAAGCTCATAGTCAAAAATTTGATTGTGAAACAGAAAAGACTTGGTCGACTAAAAAGCATGGTTAGCCAGCTAAGAGCTCATTACTAGAGAATCTAATTACAAGACAGAGAGGACTTAGTCGACTAAAAAGTATGGTTAGTCAACTAAGAGCACACTATTTGAAAATTTGAATTTGAATGCTTAAAGATAGGCTAACAGCTAGAATTGACTCTAAACTATTTCCAATAGTTTGAAGCTATCAACATCCATCAAAGTTAGTTTTTCAAGTTAAAAAGACACCCCTAACGACTAAGAAGAAGATCAGATGCTTCCAAGATCAAAAAGAGCTCAAAAATTAGCAAAAACTTTTTCCATCCTCCTTACACTTCACTCTAAACTTTGTAATAGAGCTTAGCACTCCATCTTGTATCATTTAGATCAGGTTAGTGATCATAGGTACTTCTCTATATCTATACTTCTTGATTACTGTAACACCCCGTACCGCCATATAGAAGCCAATAAGACCTTATCGATAAGACGAAGGGTCAATTGACATAAATTTAAGTGTCAAAGAGTGGTGATGGACGAAAAGAATATTTTGAAATAAAATATTTCGTACATGAGAAAATAATAATTAAATAATAATATTTTTATCGAAGATGAATTAAATAGGTAAAAAGTGATTTGGAAGTGAACTGGGACAAAGTGAGACACTTTGGGACTTAAGGAGACAAGTGGAGGATTTTAGAATAAAATAATATTAAAATATTAATATTTTATCTGTGATTGAAATTAGTCATGAAGGAGGACTATATGGCTAATCTAAGTGGGGGAGAAGAAATAAAAAAGAATTTTGAAGAAGAACGACGTAAGGGGAGCTCGCGTGCCTTTATTTAATAAAGTAAGAACAGGTAAGTATATATTTAAATATTATGGTGACATTTTGGTGAAGTGCAAATTTGATATTTTATTTGTACACATGTAAGGGAAGAAAGATAGAAGGAATTTTGAATTTAAAAGAAATAATTGAAGGACCAAATTGCAAGAATGAAAAGTTTGGTGGGACAAATGGTAAATAAGGAAACGTTTAAGGACCTATGTGCAATTACAATATTTGAAGCTAAATGGAAGTTAACTAACCAAGGAAGAATTGGATTATGTGGGATAATGAATTGTGCATGTAAATTCACTATTACATGCAAATTAGAGCATGTAAAAAGGAAAAAGTTAGAGAGAAACACGTGGGACCCCCACCATATGAAGGAAAAAGAAAATAAGCTTAAATCTAATTGCATGAAAGGAGATTGGTGCATTAGGTGGCCAAATGAGAAATAAGATGGGAGAATGCATGAAAGACCATTGGGTACAAATAAGGTGGGATTAAATAAAAATGAAAATGGAAGGATAATGAAGAGTGGATATTTAACCAATGTGGAAGAAAGGAAATTAATGCATGAAAACCCATTAGTTGGCAAGATGACCAAATGAAATAAGAAGAATAAGAATGCATGTATTGTGATTGGTTTCAAAGGGTGGCCAAATGAAATAAGAAGAATAAGAATGCATATGTTTGGATTGGTTCATGAGGGTGGCCAAGTAAATAAGTAAAAGA
>NW_018397263.1:7565707-7568787 GCF_002168275.2 Theobroma umbraticum
AAAAGGAAAATAGCTTGGAAACTTAGGTAAAAACCATGCCTTTGGGAGAGTAAAAGAGAGAAACGTGAACTAGCTTTGAGAAGTTGAGAAAAGGCTGGCCATTTAGAGAAGAAAAGAGAGCAAAAGAAAGTTTTGAGAGGTTCCACCCGAAAGGAAAAAAAAAAGAAAGAAAAGTGAGAAAGGAGGGAAAGGCTCGATTTTGCACAAGATCAAAAGAAACCGTGAGGTTTCCTCCCTCATCTTGTAGCTTTGTGCTATTCTTAAATCAAGGATCTTCAATACTCAAGAGAAAGCCGTGGAGTGTGGATGGAGGTTGTAAAGCTTGTTTTGTGATTCAAGCAAGGAAAGGTAAGGATTTGGTTTTAGCTTATCTTTGAAAATGAGTTGATGACTATAGGAAGTGCTTTGTGGCAGCAAAGATTGGCTTGATTGGAGAAGATTTGGTGACATGCAAGCTACCAAAAATGTGGATGCATAGTGGATTCAAAGTGAAAGAGAAGTGGTAAGCATAATATTGTGTTTAAGCCACAATTAGGAAGATCTTTGAAGAAATAACTTGTGAATCTTGTTGGCACCTTGGTGATTGAAACATTGAGAGGAATTTTGAGGTTGCATGCAAGGTCTAATCCATCACAAAGGTAAGGCATGCAATGTGAAATGATGGTGAGATGCTTTGAATATGGTTAAGAAACAATTATGCTAGTTGAAAGTTAAAAAAATGAAATGAAAATGAAAATTGCGGATATGTGTTGTTTTGAAAGATTTAAAATGTTCAGAACGTTGATAAATCATGAATTGAAATTGATGTTATGTTTAGTGGCGGCATGTTAAAAGTGAATATGGTTGTTGAAAGAATCTAACATGCATGAGGTAGTTAGGAATATTGAGTTTGCTTGGTATGTTATTCGGAAGAATAAGGAGGAAGAATGTGAATGGTGGATTGAGAAAGAAAGCATTAAAAGTTATATAGATAGTGATGCATGTGAACTTGCAAATAATTGAGTAAATGGGAATGATTGTTGCTGCCATATATATGGTTAATGTTATGAAAATATAAGATGGATTTAGATGAAAATTGCTTGGGAAGGTTGAAATGGGCACTTAATGATATAAATAAGTTGCCAGTAACATAATGTAAAGAATTACGCAAGTAAGAGATATGAATTCCTTTAATAAAAATATGTCAAAATGTACATGAATGTGTAAAGATTAATTGAGAAAGAATGATGGTTCTAGCATAATGGTTAATGGTTGAATGAAAAAGAAGAAAAAATGGGAATGATAACAACTAAGTACATTAAGCTTGGTTTATTGCTAGGAAATGAGCAAGTGGAAAAGGATTACCGTAGTGATTAACTAAAGGAGGAAGTGTAACTGGATTAGTGGCAAAGTAATATCCCGCCATTGTGAGGTGAGCCAGGGGTGCCTATTTTAAAATCTCCATACTATATATTGATTTACGTTAATAAACGTTGATGATTTATATATGGCTATTGTGGAAAGCACGATCTAGTATAAACCCTAGGAAATTGTGGATGCAAGTGATTTTGGAAATCGTTTGTGTATAATATATATATATCCACATATGTAAAGAGTTTTAAAAACCTGGAAACAAGCCCTTTACATTGTTTTACATCAAAAATCCATGCCTTGTATCCTTGTGTGATATGCATATTAAATATACTTGTCAAAATGATTTAAGTGCAAACTTTTGAGAGTCGGTTTTACTCCAATCTTTTTACAAAGTGTTTACACCATGCCATGTAATGTGAAAAGCAATTTAAAAGGTTATCGAACGTTATTTTTTTAAAATGATTTAAAGGAAAAGTCTCAGAAAACTTGATTTGGCTTTGAAAAATGGTTTTGGCAAATCGAAAGTGTCAAGAGTAGATTGAATGTCACATCGGGATAATGTAACCCTTGTGCACAAGTGAGCTCTAGCTAGAGAACCTTTACCTATTTGACATGGCTGGGGCCATGGCCTGTGATTATACATGGCAAGGCCACGGGTTCTTATACGTGGCTAGGCCATAAGTTGATATATACGGTTACAACCGCTTGATTTCTCTAATGTCAACCAACATTGTTGAGACTACCATGGCTGTAGGAATCCGCTGGAGTAGAGCTCCCAGATGTTATTCCGTGGAAGTGAGTCTACATGTTGGTTATTATGATTACCTACTCGAAAGCCTTGAGAGTTTTTAAACTCATACTCTTTTTCATGGTGGAGAGTTAAAGCTTTTTTACAGCTCCCTCTCTATTTGATTAATAGCTTTCAGTGCTTTATACGTGATTATGAAATGATTTATGTGGTTGTACACATTGATTTTCACATGCCACTCACTTTAGGAGCGTGCGTGCTTTTATGCAACTACCATATTTTTGAACGAAATAGGTGATTTCGATGAATGAAATTTGTTTTAGTATACTTTGTTTCCAACATTGTTTGCTAAAGAAAGTATAGCATCATGATTTTATTATATTATTTTTACAAGGCACAAATACCCTACTTGTGATTGGTTTTTATAAGAGTACCATTTTTATTCTGGTTTTACTATACAAATTTATCTGTTTATGCTTGTTTCCCATCTATGCCCTGCTCACGGAGCCGATGATCACTGAGTCTATGAGACTCACCCCTTTATTTCCCCTTTTGCAGATAGTGATTGGCCGAGCATGCGTTCATCAGCACATATTTCTATCGCTAATAGGTAAAGGCATCTCATAACTCCTTATTCTGAGTCGCTCCGCTACTAGAGGTCAAGTCCTTTATAGCATGATGTATTTGTCAATAGTGTCATTGTAAATGTGGAGTTGTGTATTATAGACCTTAATGGATTCTTACAAATATGATGAGTAAAGGTTAAGTCAATCTATTATTACTAATGTTCCAAATCATATCACATGGGATTATATGAATCAAAGCAATTACATAGAATAGTGGATCAAATATAATGAATTAATGAGAGTTGCTAATAAGGCTTGTTCAGGACTTGGTGGCTACTCCCAGAAGTCTCAGACGTCGATAGCAATCGAGAAGCAGTCATTACAATTACTTAGAGTGTGCGAGTCACTCTAAG